>NC_135412.1:24448532-24536032 GCF_051991245.1 Festucalex cinctus | reverse complement strand
CAAAAATTAAAAAACATAAATTGAAATAAAATTATGAGAAATCCACAAATAAATAAATGTACAAAGAAATACAAAAATAAAAAACAAGATAAAAAAAAATACAAATAAACAAAAAATAAATAAATAAATGCGGACATCAATACAAAAATAAATATATCAATAGAATTAAATATCAATCAATCAATAAAAATGCTCTGCTGTCACATTTATTTAAGTCATGCTGCGGACATGCTGTCAGGACGAAATGTTATTCAGATGAGGGGGCGGTCCGAAGCGTGCGTATCTTGGGTTGGACTTTATTTGTTTTGATCTGTATTGAACGTTTTATTTTGTTTAATTCCATCCATCCATCCATTTTCTTAGCCGCGTTTCCTCACGAGGTGCTGGAGCCTATCCCAGCTGGCGTTGGGCAGTAGGCGGGGTACACCCTGAACTGGTCGCCAGCCAATCCAGGTTTGTTGTATTTATTAATTTTCGAATTATATTTTTGATATCCTTTTTTTTTTTTTATAATGTAGGCATTTTTGGTCCTCCATAGTCTACTTTGTCTTACTCTTCACTGCAATCATGTAAGCTTTCAGATCCTTTTGCAGCTTGGTGCCTTCTCCCTGAGGCGAGAAAGGACAAAGTGAAACAAATGCGCATTATAAACATGAAGATGACATCCAAGTGTGACAATAAATACTGTATGCGATATTGTGAGTAAAAAATGGGCGGCGATGACCATCTGCTTGTTGAAATTGGCCACCATCTCTTCAAAGACGACGTCTCTGGTCTCGTCCGCTTTACCGAGTTTCTGCAAAACCTGAAAAAACAAAAGGGACGCATTTCACAGTGTCCATACCCGAAGTAACAAAGTACTTTTCCAGGGTGTTCTCAGGGGGGTGTGGCCACTAGCTTAAAGCCCGTATCTGAGCGGCAAATGTTTGCGAGGGAAGTGAATGTTGATTTTTTTTGGTCAGGGTTTGTTCAACATCACACACAAGTTGTTTGCCAGTGTGAAAAGGAAAAACTGTTTGCAACCATTAAAAGCTTTGGTGAACATCTTTGCGACCTTGCCCGAACCCTGACAAAAACAACAACAGCAACGTTTGTCAGAATCGAATGTTTGTTACGAAAGAGCTTGCATTTTCAGATCAATTGTAAGATTGTTTTTTTTTTTAAATATGCAGCTAATATAAATGACTTGTGGCACAGTATCACGGGACAGACAGAAAATCACAGGTATCAAAATATTCCTCTATATGTGACCACGTAGTTCCGCCCCCGCCTTAGAACTATAAGGTCGATATGCTAACATATTTGTTGCTATCATTACCTTATTTAGTATTTTTTGTTTGTTAGTCAATTCACATGCTTAGTTCAGATATTTTGATAGCATAAAAGCAGGATGATTTAATACTTTTGCAGAAAATTATTTTCAGTCATTACTTTTTTTCAATTACTTGTTTTACTTCAGTAAAGGAATTGACGCTATCACTGCTTTTAATTAAATACAAACTGTGAGTACTTTTGCCACCCCTTGTTGTCATGTTCTCCAAATCTGTCTGATGCCTTTTTATCACCTTTGACCTTAAGATAAACCCAGATGTGGTTCATGTGATCGTCGCCAGGTCACTACTAATGTGGTCAGATGACGAACAGCAGCGAGCGAGCCACAATTAGCATGCCTAACGGGACTTCCCCACAGCCTGCAGCACACGCTCATATTTCGTAGGCGGTTGACCTTGGTGTTACAAGGGAGGCAACATCCATCCATCCATCCCCTAACCCACAGGTGTCAAACTCCAGTTCCCGAGGGCCGCAGTCCTGCATGTTCTAGAGGATTCTCTCCTCAAACACAGCTGAATCATATAATAAGGAACATTAGCAGGTTCCTGCAGAGCTTGCTGATGAATCAGGTGTGTTTGCGGAGGGAAATATCCAAAACCTGCAGGACTGCGGCCCTCGAGGACCGGATCTCGCCACCTATGCATCTATCCCAGCTAACTTTGGTCAAGAGGTGAGGTGCACCCTGGAGTTATGAAGGAACAAAACTGCCAAAATAAAAAATAAATAAATAAATGACTAAAAGTGAAAATTAAAAAAAAATATATAATTTGAAAACTATAACCAAAAAATAAACATAAATGGTAATAAAAAGAGCAAAAAATATATATACACACACACACACAAATAAATACATTTGTATTTAATTTCAGAATTATAAGTTTTTTATATAGTTTTTATTTTCACTTTTAGTCATTTATTTATTTATTTACCATTTAATCAGTTATTTATTTAGTCATTCATTTATTTATCCAATTATTTAGTCTTTTTTTTTGGTTTTGTTTTGTTTTTTAATTTTGGCAGTTTTGGACCGTGCTGCCAAGTCTAAATGTTACTCAAATGAGGGGGCGGTCCTAAGCGTGTCTTGGGTTGGACTCCGCTGTTACAAACTGCCTATCATTGGTCGAGTGAGCAGGTCGGCGAACAAGGAAGTCTCCCCGACTTGCAATGGAGAGCTTCAGCAATGGACGACTATCTATAATTCAAAAATTAAACACAATTGTATTTCTGTATGTATTTATATATATATATATATTTATTTTATTTATTTTCTATATTTTGAATTTTGGCAGTTTTGGTCCTCCATGTGGACTGGTCCCTAGTCAGTCACAGGGCACATACACTTCTCCAAATAAAAAAGGCTTGCGATTTTAGCATTTAGGGTGAAATATCCTAAAATGCACTATAGCTTCATTTAGGAATGTTATGGTAGTCAGAATTGGTATTTAATCAGTCCGCTTCTGCTTTTTCACATTTTGGCATGGTGAGACCAAAGTCCAAAACATTTGATTAGAAGTAGGAAGAATTTAGAGTCGTCAATGAAGGTCACGTGCATATTTTTGAAATGTGGGTGGAAGCCAGAGTTTCCGAAGAAGAGTCACACAAGCAGGGCGAGAACCCACAAACTCCACACAGGAAGGTCGGGGCTTGGGAGTCGAACCTCTGTGCTGCCCCCCCACTCTCAAATGAAACCTATTCAATAACATGTGAAGGTTCAATGCCTGCACACATGACAGCAATGTGCCGGTGTTCAATTTCGGAAGCCAAAAATACATACAGACACTTTGTGGCTATGAGAGAAATGAGGAAGTGGGACTATTCATAGATGTTCATCTCCCCCTCAACCCCCTTCTGGCATTGACACATACCGGGAGTCCTGCGAGAGGAAGGACAGGTGTGCGTGTGCACCGGGCAGCCTTTTCGAGTCATGTGACTCACTAACAGCCCAAAAGACTTTATGTTTTTCTTTGGCTGCTTTACTTGCTAACACGCGTGCCGAGCGATGAGCAAACGAGAGCTTTTGTGGCTGCAAGGCGGTGCCAGTGAACAGACAGCTGCAGCCCATAGCCACCCCAGCCCCCCCCCCCCCAAACGACAGCCGGCCCCAACACTGACGATCAAACTTTGACCTTCCTCATACAAGCAAAAAGCTGCTTTCGCTAACATTCTGTCGTCGTTTTGTAGTTGAAATTACACACGTCATTTATTTTGATCAAACAAAATCAATTTTGAGTGCAGCCTGCCTGTGTATGAAAAATAACACTTTGGGCCTCACCGCTACCAATTGAAAATACTGACCCAACGTACCGGTGAATGCTCAACCCTTTTCTGCCCTGTGTGTGCACGTGCGAGGTGATTAGAAGCTACAAGATCAGCAGGCATTAAGTTCACACTAAACGATTACACAGAAGAAAAATAAGTTGCTTAGCATTGGACATCCGGCATCCGTTTTTGTTGGTACATTTCTTTGGTGGATAAATCAAGTATCTATCTATCATCCATCCCTACTGTTAGCTAGTGAGCTACCATCTACGTATCTGCTTTGATTTCTACATTTTAATACTGTAACTTTCACTGTGTTGAACAAAAAGTTGTTTGTATATCATATTGGCCTATGTGATGATGTGATGTTTTATTGTAGTCCACTGATAATCCCGAACATACTTAGAATATTTCGGCAATGCAACACAACTCAAAGCAAATTATTCCTTTACACGGTGAAAAGAGACGCCGTTTTGTATTGCTTTTGCCTGTGACTAGCATAGCATAGCATAAAAAAAAAACATGCAGATTGTCATCGTAGTCAAATGACATTTTTCAACACATTTTGAAATTAAAATAATCCACACAAGCCAAATCACAACTATCCAAAATTCTGCCCTTTTCCATGGACGGAGAGTGTCGTTTCACAGAGTAAGACCGCCATTTTGGCTTGTGACGTAAGCTCGGAATTGTCCATTTCCAGCGAACACGCGTCTTAACAAAATGAACTTTTGTGAGATTTGAATTCATTTAAAATTTGACTTTGAATTTCTTGAAAACGTTATAATTTTCTAAGTTACATAGTCTTTTCCCCCCCCCCTGCACTGCACACATCAAATTTGTCTTTCAAAAAAACAAAAAACAAAACGTAGCTGTATGATTCCTAAGGTTGTTTTTTTTCCTTCATTCCTCTCCTATCGGGGTGTAGTAGTCTCACTAGTCTCCCTCTAGTGGAGAGCAGCGACACCGCAGCACTTTGAGTTTTTATTTATTTAGTTATTTATTTATGTATTCATTTTTGCATAAGGGTGCCCAAGACTGCAGTGCACAAATGCACGTTGACTCTATATCATAAACGCGTGTTTGAAGTGAGTTTATATGAGTACATTTACTTGAATTTGACACATGTAATTAGCAAGACTAATCCGTGTAAATAGAAGAGTCGAAATAAATGACTTTCCAACGATCAATACGAGGTCAGGGGGTGAAATGAGAAATGAGTGAAAGGTTTGGCCGTACCTTCTCCTGCGCTCTGCTCAGCCTCTTCTGGACGCTGCTGGCCAGTTTCCCGGCGGTGACCCCTTTCCCGCTGTTCCCGGTCTCGGCCATGACTCGCTTAATCGTTCTGGGCTGAGGCGGTCTCGCGACTCAGTATACCGAGCGACAAGTCAAGTGTCTCCCGTGGATACGATCGTGTGCGTAAAAAAGCCACCGGACGCCGAGTTGGGCTGGCCGCGCGTAACTTTAATCCCGTTTGGAGCTTCTTAAAGGAACAGCGCGTAATTTAATCCGGATTTTGTGCGCGACCACAAGAACAAGGGAGACAAAGTGGACGTGGAGAAGAGTCTTTCTGCTCTGCTAATTCACGAAGACTTGCACTCTAAATGTGGACCGATTGGGTTTCGGTCCTCATCACGCTCTTAAAGGCGTACAGCACTGCTGTTGGTATAATTAGGCGACACCTGGCGTGTGCGCGTGTGGTGCTTTTTTGTGTATGCGCACTTTTCTAGTCAAGCACATGCAGGCAACACCACCAGGGGGCAGTAATGAAACAATGCATTCCTTTTCACAAATTTATTTCCAAAAATAATAAATATTTTCCTCCCACCACAATTTGTTAACTTTCTGTAAACGAGAACATCGTAAATACAAATTGTCCTCAAATATATGTTAATTGTTACATACAAGTTTTAGAAAAGGAATCATGCTGCATATCACAGGACACACATAGAAAATTGAATTCCCGCACTTTCTGACCTCAAACAAACCCGTCTAAATTTGCGTTAGTGAGCAAGAAACAATACATCCACCTCACAGGTGTGGCTTTTCTAAATGCTGATTAGACAGCATGATGATTGCACAGGTGTGCCTTATAGGCTTCCCACAATAAAAGGTCACTCTTAACACAGGGGTCACCAACAAGGTGCTAGTGGGCACAAGGTAGCCCCTAAAGGACCACATCAAGTAGCCTGCAGGCTCATTCTAAAAATAGCTCAACTGTGATGGGACATTGTGATTTTCGAGGAATTCTGTGATTAGTTGAATATTGTCGCTGTCCAGTGTAAAACACTTATGTCCATTATTTTTTTTAAACACATTTTTATGTTTATGGGATGAAACTGGATGCAGAAGTCCCCAAAGCAAGGACTCCCTTGAAAAAGAGGTTTTTAATCTCAACGGGACTATCCTGGTTAAATAAAGGTTAAATCAAATCAAATAAAAATACACCTGTGAAGTGGAGGGATTATTTTGGCAAAGTAGAAGTGCACGCTAACAGATTTAGACACATTTGTGAGTAATATTTGAGAGAAATTGTTATTTTGTGCACACAGAAAAAGAAGGAAAAAGGAAGAATGGGAGCAAAATTGTTCAGTGTAGTTAATGTGCAACTTTTCATTTCAGTAGGAGTTTATTCTTGATGATGTAGTGTAAATTTGACTCTATTTAGAATCAATTTGACTATAGGGACTAAAATAGACTCGGTTTTAGAGTAAACTAACATTTAAACTAGAAAGAGCAAAATAAAAAATTGAAAACATTAAAAAATAAAAATCACTCAAGGGTTGAGGTTTGAACTCACGACCTTCAGCTTGGGAGATTGCCACACTACCACCTGAGCTACGCCCCTCCTACTGTTTGCTTTTCTCCAAGAGACCAAAAGCATCAATTTTTTTTTTTTTTTTTTTTTTTTTTTAGGACAATTCCATGCAATCATGCAATCAGCTGATATGAGTGATCTAATCATGGAGGGAGTAGATTGGCTGTCTCCCAAGCAGAAGGTCGTGAGTTCCTTCCTCTACCCTTGAGTCACTTTTATTTTTTCCAATTCTTTATTTCACTCTCTTCCGAGTGTAAATATGACTCTGAAAACTGAACCTAGTTGGTCCACTGATCTATATATATGACTGGATAGCCGATAGGCCAAGACTTTTGAGGTCGTGAGGCCGCCATATTGCTCCTCCCAAGAAACATTTCTCGGCATACGATCCGATACATTTATAGTATCGAAGTTAAACATTTGAGACAGTACTGAGTAGAAACAACATGATTTCTGGTCTTTTAAATGTATTAAACATAAACAAGACTTTTTACAACTTGCCCTGAAGGAAACTTGTATATTTTTTATGAAAGAATTATAACTGTAATTCAACAAAAGATGCCTCTGCCAAATCTAATATTGGGGTCGAAGGAACTGAGCGATAAAAGAAAAAGGTAGCCTTCAAAACAGCACATTTTATTGTTATTATTTTTACTTGTTAAAAAATAGTGACACAACCCCCCACCCTGCCTCCGGCCTTATACTAACTGCCTACGAGCTGTATAGGTCTAATCTGTACGTATACCGTATAGTTGATACAGTAGTCTGCTGACGAGGTGGGAGTAACAAGATGGCCGCCCTGTGATTTCAACGGCTTGCACTGCCGTGTGTGGGCTAGCAGCAATCCAGTCATATATACAGGTCAGTGAGTTGGTCCCTATCTAAATAGAATCAAATTTACTCAACACAATTGACAGTTTTGTGTCACTTGATGACTCACGTTTTGAATTTATCGATCTACATCAATCGGTCTGATTTATGAAGAGTCCTTTAAGTGATCCTCCAATGAGGCTTAGCAGCGATCCAAAGATTGGCTCGTTTTCTTCCAGTTTTGAGTCTGCGCTCACGTCCAGCGGGTGGAGCCGCCCGGAGTCCAGCAGCATCCCCCCGAGCCAGTGTAAAAACTCGGCGTACCAATGGACCCCGTCGCCACGGTAACCGCTGCCACCCGTCCAGCTGTGCATCAGCCTGAGCGGCGAGAAGGCCCGGTGAGCCAGCGAATGGCATTCCACCAGCGCGTAGCAGGACGCCACCACGCCGTCCACCACAACGGTCCCGCGCGCCGTCAGAGGAGCGAACGCCCCCCTCCTCTCCGACACCACCACCGCCGCGATGCGGGAAAACGTCGTCGTTCCCGACGGACCTCCGGACACCAGCACGCACTGGCCCGGCCGGGCGTCGCGAGCGTACGCCGTCCGCAGGGAGGCGGGGCCGGGGCCGGGGCGGGGCGGCGCCCCCTCGGAGCAGTTGCCCCGGGACACGAACAGCAAGTGGGCGGCGGTCAGAGAGAGGCGCGCCCCGTTTTCCGTCTTCAGGGTGTAGAAGAGCTTGCGCGCGGCGGGCTGGCGGTCCAGGAAGGTCAGGACTTGGCTGTAGGCCAGTTTGGCGCCAGACCAGGTCAGGACCCGCTCGCCGGGGCGCAGGTCGGCCATGGACTTGCGGAGGCCGTTTGCGACAGTGACCGAGGCGTCGCCCGGGAAACAACCGCCCGACTTGGCTGCCACCGAGTGCTCTGGAAGACGGGAAGAGGAAAATGTCGCACGCCGTCACGTTTTCGTCGAAATACTTTTACATTTCTTTCGGGAAAACAGTTGACATTGTACCATTGGATCATCACTAGTGGTCCAACGGATCATCATTGATCCGTGGTCGGTTCGAATCAGTCTCCACGGTTCGGATCGCCTACGATCCGCGGATTGGTTTGGGCGGGACTATTCACAGTGGAGACTATTCAGACATGTCAAAGATGAAACATACTCAACGTAACACACCGCTTACACTGAGACTAACTTCAAAATAAAGTTGGTTTACATTGATGGCTATGCAGATAGACTTAGTAGACTTTTACTTTGAAAGTGGCCCACGTCGTGGCATGATGGCTAGCTTCACTTCCCTTCTAGACATTCGTAGTTTTGATTGACATTAAAGATGCGACCAACATCAACACAACACTCTCCCGAACAACTCATATTCCATCCATCCATCCATTCAAACGCTATTTTAGGACACTAACAAACCACTAATTAATTACGCTGTCATCATATGACATGGCAGAACTTAGTCTCCGACGTAAGTAGCTACTAGCTAGCATGCAGCTAGCTGTTAGCATTACCTACAGGTGCTTGCTGGTATCTGAAAATGAGTTTGACAGCTGGTACCTGGCTTACACTTAAATTCTTCCTCAATATTCTGGACCAAGACTACTTTGTAATTCACTCTCCGTGCTTAAAGGAAGGAAATGTGCCTTAAACTACTTACTTTGAGGTCTTTACAGTATTTAAAAACTAAAGACAAATAGAACTTTGAGTTCATTTATTTTATAAATACACTTTTGCCTATTAAAAAAACCAAAAACATTCAACTCAAAATGTCAATCGTAGCCATTTAGATTGTAGGAACACAACTTTAAGCCCTTATGCTGCATTCGAGGATGGTTGGAAGTCGGACTTTTCTGAGTTCAAACCAGGGAACTCGGAAATTCCACTTGCGAAGCTGGAAAAAAAGAAGGATCCCGACTTCACCGACAGACTACAAGTGACGTCACTCTGAATGGCAAAACACAATTTACTTGAGTATAAAACCAGATAGTTTTCTTCATTCATAAATATTCGACATAACTTCACGTAACGCAACGTATGCCGCTATCTCCCTGCATGAAATTATACTATTTAATTATAAGGAATGCTTATGAAATATGATCAAAACAATAAATGAAGCAAAATTGTGAGCAGGCAAGTTTGCTGGAGGTCAAAAGGAGTTTTGAGGACCAAAATAAAAAACAATTTATCAACACTTTCAGGTCAGAACTGGGAAAAAAACAAGTTGGATATATCCAACTTCCGACCATCCTCGAATGCAGCATGAGTACCTTTCTATTTTACACATGGACCAGGTATGACCATGTATAAAATGAGAATGTCTGCTTCATATTGCACTTAAAGTTGTGTTCCTAAATCATAAACAGCTCTATTAGACATTTTCATTTTTTTTTTAATACAGCATAGTACATAAAACACAATAATAGTAAAATAATTATTTTTATTTAATCATTATTAATTAATAATTATTTTTTATTTAATCAGCTAATCAGTTAATTAATGCTAATTACATTTTAACTGATTTTTTAAATTCATTTCTCATTAAATAATTACTTAATTTTTTGTAACTAGAATCAAAAAGTAAACCAAACGATTGAAAATCTATATTTGAATAAATAATTGGCAAAATATAAAAAAGTATTTACAATAATACAATCTAATAATAGCATTAATTATCATTTCATAACGAAAATAACCAATTTTACATAAAATAAATATGAGTAAAACATCTGGGATGTTTTGCCCCATATACAAATGACCTGGTCCATCTGTCCATTTTTAAAAATCAATCGTAGCTCTGAAGCACAAATGTTTGCTTACCCATGTTGTTGTTCAACACTTAAATATTAGTTTTTATGTTTTTAATCAAATTACTTTTCTGATCAAATTTTATACAAAGGATCAATTTCATAAAATACGTTTTGCATCCAAAAGAGATGTTCCATGGTTTGTGAATTTTGATTTTCAGGAGAGATTCATACTGCTAACCTTGGAAAAGAATTGCGTTAATTTTAAGACATGGGCGCGCCCTCTGCTGGCTAAGAAAGGCAGTACATTAGCGATACAAGAAAATACAGTTGGCCAGTACACATTTGAATGGCACTTAAAAATAACAATGAATGGATTTCTCAAAATACTAACGACATGTTAATGTAAAAACTGCAGTAAAAGTAGTGAGTGAACTGAAAGGGAAGTAAAATTCAACAAGGGTTTAATTTGAACACAATATGAAATCCTAGTTGATTGATTTGAAAAGACTCTTTGTCAATCAAATAGTTTAATTGAGGTGTTATACTAATTAGTAGGGGTGTGCCAAAAAATCGATTCATAAAAGAATCGAGATTCTCATTTATTAATCGAATTGATATTATTATCCAAAAATCGATTTTATTTAAATTAGAAATGAAGAAGAAGGGGCAAAGGCAGTTGTAGCCCACGTGCTGTTTTTGTGGAAAAAGGCACTTACAATACAAAATTAATAAATGTTAAAAAAAATAAAATAAAAAAAAAGAAGACATTTTATTGTCTCTTTTTGTCATTTTGTCTTGCAAAGCAGACTGGAGTACATCATGACAATGTTGTGCATATCTGTAAATTGAAGCAGAAACCGTTTGTCAATCAAATAATTCTGAATCGAAAATCATTTGAATCGAGAATCGAAAATTGATTCTGAATCGAATCGCAGACCCAAAAATCGTAATCGAATCAAATCGTGAGACAGTGAAAGATTCCCAGCCCTACTAATTAGCACTACAAAAGAAGTAGAGAGACATCAGGGATGACTTTCCTCTTCAAACAACTTTTCTGCATTTGTTCTGTCACAAGAATGATTTCTAAAACAAAACAAAAATGATACCAACTTGAGTGATTTCCTAGCTTGCAATCAGGTCAAGGACTGCATCCTCGCAACCCGATCTGGGAGTGAAGGAAAGAAAAAAAAAGGAGGAAAAGAGGGAAAGAAAAGGAGAATCGTAGTTACTACTCAGCATATAGGTACTGTCTGTCGTGTACTTGATGTGTCTGCTTCTGTTTTCACAAGCATGCCAGACTTTCAGCATGCACACTCCAGTTAGTTTCGCAACGTTGTGGCATCATCATCATCATCATCATAGTCACGAAAAGGCTAGCAGGATGAAAAAAATGGAGGAAGGCAAAAAGATGACCATGCAAAGTTGTTAATGAGCCAAGAAAGCAGCGACAGAACAGATCAGGACAGAGGAAGCAGCTCGTTTTGTGTAATTGCTGCCATCTGTATTTCCTTTTTGAAATACGATGCTTTTATTTTGACATATCAAACCGGAGGTAGCCGGCTTACAGCAGCCATAGACAAGTACTTGACAAAGTGCCTTCTATTCCGAGCTGGTTGCTCTTCGTCTTCATTCCTCGTTTGCAAAAGTTGAGCAAATGGACAAAGTTGGTTTAAGAAGCTGTTAAAGCATTCATCATGACTGTGATGATTGCCTGTTGAAGAAGACTGCCGTTGATTAATTTGAGAGCAGGCCAAAATGGTCAGTAGTGCTTTGAATTGTCTTTCGTTAGCTGGGATGCTAAGCAATGCTATGTTTGTAGTAAATATGTTTGTCTTTTGTATGTCTACATTTTTTAGTTCTACGGTGTTTTGTACGGAAGCGTATTGCACTCGCTTGAAAAAAAACAAACAACTCCTGTTTTTCTGACTTTATATTTTTGTGGAGCTTTTTTTTCTTTTGAGTAATTAAAAAAAATAAAATAAAATATTTTTTTCTGTTTTACTGAATATTTTTTTCTGTCATAAAAAATATTAAGAAAAAGAGGGGAAAAAATATTCAAAGAAAAACAGGAGGAAAATTACTCGGAAAAACAGGAGGAAAAATATTCAGAAAAACGGGGAGGTGGGGGTGTTGGGTATTACAAAAACCAGAGCACCAACTTTTTTTTCTGACTTCATTTTTTTTAGCTTTTTTTTTTTTGAGTATTTTTTTTTTTAATTTTCTGTTTTACTGAATATTTTTTTTCTGTCGTAAAACTATTCAGAAAAACAGGGGAAAAAATATTTAAAGAAAAACAGGAGGAAAATTACTCAGAAAAACAGGAGCAAAAAATATTCAGAAAAACGGAGGGGGGGGGGAATTATTACAAAAAACAGAGCACCAACTTTTGTTTTTCTGACTTTTGTTTTGTGCAGCTTTTTTTCGTTTGAGTATTTTTTTTAATATATTTTTTTATATTTTTTTCTGTTTTACCTAATATTTTTTTCTGTCATAAAAATATTCAGAAAAACAGGGGGAAAAATATTCAAAGAAAAACAGGAGGAAAATTACTCAGAAAAACAGGAGCAAAAAATATTCAGAAAAACAGGGGGGTTATTACAAAAAACAAAGCACCAACTTTTGTTCTTCTGAGTTTTTTTTTTTTTTTTCTAACCTCTGAACTCCAAGTGACTTGTCGCCGACCACTGACCTGTAGGGCGGCCATCTTGTTTTTCCCACATCGCGAGCAGACTACTGTGTAAACTGTAAACTATACGGTATACGAACAGGTGAGACAGATACAGCTCATAGGCAGTTAGTATAAGGCAGGGGCGGGGTGGGGGGTTTGTGCTGTTTTTTTGTTAAAAAATAGTGACCACCCCGGCACAAACCACCCCACCCTGCCTCCAGCCTTATACTATCTGCCTACGAGCTGTATATGTCTCATCTGTACGTATACCGTATAGTTTATACAGTAGTCTGTACGCGAGGTGGGAGTAACAAGATGGCCGCTTTGTGACTTCAACGGCTTGCACTGAAAACTCTGAAAACAAAAGTTGGTGCTCTTTTTTTTTTTTTTTTTTTGAATATTTTTTTTCTCTGTTTTTTGGAGTAATTATTTTCTTTCTTTTATTTTTTATTTTTTTCTGGTTTTTTTGAATATTTTTTTTCTGTTTTCAATCTATTAACTTAATTTATTTTTTTAAATATTTTTTCTGGTTTTTGGAATATTTATCTGTAAAAAAATTTCCGTTTTTTTTTTTTTTAAATAACTTTTTTCCCCCAGTTTTTGGGAATACTTTTCTCTGTTTTTGGATTTTTTTTTTCTGTTTTTTTGGAATATTTTTTTCTGTTGTTTTTTTTTAAGATTTTTTTTTCTGTTTTTTTGAATATTTTTTTCTGTTCTAATTTGAATATTTTTTTTCTGTTTTTTGGGAAAAAAAATCTGTTTTTTGGAATAATGTTTTTCTCCTTGTTTTTCTGAATATTTTTCCCCTGTTTTTCAGAATATTTTTTTGACAGAAAAAAAAATCAGTAAAACAGGAAAATAAAAAAACAAAAACAAAGCTCCCCAAAAAATTAGTCAGAAAAACAGGAGATTTTTTTTTTTTCAAGTGAATGCAATACACTTCCGTAGTTTTTGCTGTGCAATAAACAAAAATAAAAGGCACTGGAGACTCGCATCCAGTCGATGGGCGGTATGTCTTGCGTCATCTGACTTCCAAGGTCGCGCGTGATTTCGTCATTCTCGAGCTCGGATTACAAACATCCCGAAACTCACCTGACTTGACGCTGCAGTGGATGTGGGCCTTGGACTCGTAGTAGACCCAGTCGAAGCCCGCCTCCACCGCCAGCCGAGCCAGCATGGCGTACTTGTTGCGATCGCGGTCCGAGGTGGTGATGTCCACCGCCCGCCCCTCGTAGTGGAGCGACTCCTCCGAGTGGTGGCCGTCCTCGTCCCAGCCCTCGGTCACCCGCAGCCTCACGCCGGGCCAAAGGTTCATCACCGAGATGGCCAGCGAGTTCAGCTTGTCCTTGCAGCGCTGCGTAAAAATAGCACATGAATTCATTTGAGAAATTCAAAGTGAATCGTGTCAAAATGCTGCTTTGTTTTACTATATGTGACCCTCTGGGAAATTAGTTTGGCCCGTCCCTGATGTTCACCCGGCTCACCGGTCCGAAGTTCCTCACACTATGAAAAAATAAAGAAAAAAAAGCTCCCAATAAAGTCAGGAAGTTGCCGAGTGACGCTTTGAGATTGACGTTTTTGTGGACGGTGTGTGATTGTGAACCTCAGCTGTCTGGTTAAGCAAACAGAAGGTGAGAGGGCCTATTGACTAAACCCCGCCCACCTTTCCCCTATTGACTAAACCCCGCCCACCCTCCCCCTTTTCCCCACTTGGACCGCTACTCGTAAAAAGTTGTCGTCTGAACCGTATATCGTCTGGCCACGAACACCTTGACCTGATTGTTCACGCCAAGAGCAACAAGGTCCATTTCCTCTTATAGCTACGGTGAGACATCATAAGCTGACAGACAGGAAGTCAATTATAGCTGTTAAAGCAGGAAATGCTCAAATTAAGCTTAGTCAAACTCGGGCTGACCTTAAAACACGTTGCCATGTAAACACTGCATACAGATGAATAAATGACCTGGACCAGTGGTGTTCAAACTACAGCCCGGAGAGCCATTTGCGGCCCACAGTCTATTTTTTAGCAGCTTATTATTGCCTGACCAATTAATAGGCCAATTAATTGAGCCAAATGGCCGATTATTTTCTCCTTAAAACGTTATCGAAGAAAAGCGAAGTGTCTGACGCTGTGAAAGTACCCCGAATGCACCATTTTGCTTGCGTAGCATTAGCAACTAGCAAATGTGTAGAGTTGTTATTCAGTTTATTCTGTTGTCTCTAAGCGTCCTTTAGGGTGTTTAATAACACCACAGTTGGAATTAACAACATTAAGAATTACATCCACTGTATATATAAATACAAAACATGTTTCGTTTTTTAAAAAAAATGCTAGCCTAGCGCTAACATAAAGTTAGCAAACGCTAACAGAAAGTTAGCATCGACTTGGGGAGTGTTTTTCCTTCAAATAACGAATATCCGCACACAAATCTTGTGGGAACACATACCCACAGATGAGATAACACTACGCAAAGGCACACAGTCTTCCTAATGTGTGAAAAACGAGTTACTTTAATAGAATTCAATCGCAACTTTCTTCAGTACTCACTTTAAGTGTGTATGCCATGGATTCACGGCACCACACTGCCCCCACGAGGCCAAAACATACAGGAACAGTCTGTATTTGTTCTTACTGTTTTTTTCAGTTGCTATTATTTTAGTTTCTTCTATTCTTATTTCACTTTCTTATCGTTTTCATTTTGCCATTGTCCTTTCAAATTATATTATGTTATAAAGTTTATATTTCAAGGATTCAAAGACTTTCTTTTCTCAATGGAGTTACACTGGATGATTGACTCGCTTGCCTTCAATGCAGATGGCGTGGGTTCAATTCCCCACCCAGGAGACCATGTTGGTATGTGAGTGAGTGTATAGGGGGAAAAAAAAAAGTTGTCACATTGCAATTTTCTTCTCCACCAGAGGGCGCAACGAAAAAGTGCAATAGTTTTTCTTCATTATAAATGGTCAGGGTGTTTGTACTGTCTGAGAAGACAACAGCATATTGTGAGTTGAGATGAGTGCCACTTATCTGTTTTGCACAACCCAAAGTAAGTTTAAATTTCATGATGACCCAATTGATGATTACCCAAAATGCTTTACTTTTTTAAATTCAATTTAATCTCAAATTTCCAGTTTAAGGGAAGCAAAACAGGCATTGAGAGCTATATGACCTATATGCCAGCAGTTCCGAATTGACTTTCCTCTATTTCATATTTTATGTTAAAGTTCGCTCAATGAGATACATTTTCAAGGTCAATGATAAACAATTATCTAGCTGTAAAAAAAAAAACAAAAAAAAACTGGAGAACAAGGATAATTTTGTCCTTGTTTTATTAGTTGCAAAATCCAATGTGACAACTTACCCATTGGTGGGGTAACATGTCACATGCTCACCTGCTATCTGATGGCTTATAATACTGCACTAACACAAATATATGGAAATGACATGAGTACAAAAATATACCGACTTAGGTCTTTCATCTGGTATACAGTTTTGTATTGGTTCCAAGAAATATAAAAGTATAACACACTGATACAACTAAGCTCCAGTCTCTCCTAAATCCGGGATACAGCAAGACCCCTAAAAATGTGACCTACAAGGGCAACTGTAATTGAATTATATGAAGCTCCTCAACTCACCGGAAATTTCAGTGACTATAGTCTCATGGGTCGAGTGGTTAGCACGTCCGCCTCCCAGTTCTGAGGACTCTGGTTTGAGTCCAGGCTCGGACCTTCCTGGGTGGAGTTTGCATGTTCTCCCCGTGCCTGTGTGGGTCTTCTCCGGGTACTCCGGTCTCCTCCCACATTCCAAAGACATGCACGGCAGGTTAATTGGGCGCTCCGAATTGTCCCGAGGTCTGCTTGTGAGTGTGGATGGTTGTTTGTCTCTGTGTGCCCTGCGATTGGTTGGCAACCAGTCCAGGGTGTCCCCCGCCTACTGCCCAGAGCCAGCTGAGATAGGCGCCAGCACCCCCCGCGACCCTTGTGAGGAATAAGCGGTCAAGAAAATGGATGGATGGATATAGTCTAATGGAGGAAACGTTAAAAAAATCGAATTAAAAATCGCATATAGGCAAATTCTTGAATGTCAAATAGAACAGATTTTGTCTGTCTGTATGTTGACAAAAACAATTTCGGAACGGGCGTTATGGTTAGATTAGCAGCCCTTTAAGTCTGTGAAGTGTGAAAAGTGGGATCAAAGCCAATATAAAATGGCGGCTGCGATAAGAATAGCCCGCGCCGGTGGCATGCACAGTTGCCTTTTCACATGGTCTGTGGATTCGGACATTGGTGTTTTCTCATGTGCGGTCAGACTTCATAAATTAGACGCTCCATTTAGCACCAAACCGCTGGCTGCACAAACATTGCGCGCGCAGACTGACAATGCGCACCTTTGCTTTTGCGCACCAATTCTGCCTCTGATCAACGCGCCAGCGATGGCCCGCTCTCGAAAGTCACGTGCATGTTGTAGACATGCGGCGATCACGTGAATCTGCATGACCGCAGTCAACTTACACGTTTGTGTCGCCACAGAAGTTATTAAGTGCGCTGCTGGAACAGGAGCTTCTGTATGTGCACGCATGCAGGAAAAAGCGAATAAAAAAAAAAAAAAACAAGAGGTGAAAAATTCACTTTCATTAACGGCTTTTCAAAGAAGCCACGAGTGTGCTCGCTATTTTCGTCTGCGCGCGTGCTGAGAAAACAAGCTAAAAGTAACACTGAACAGTCACAGACGGAATACGTGTGCTTGAGCGCATGAAGCTCATAAAATATACACGATAAAATACAATAACGGCTAAGATGGAATTGAAAGCAAATTTGGACTTTTTTTTGGTGGTGGGGGGGGGGGGTGGAATGCGTCAATTAACATTTCGTGCTGGGTGCACACAAGTGTTGTTTGGAGGGGGGAAGTAATGCAAGTTAAAATTAAGTAATAAAAATTCAAAAAAGGAAAATTACACAGTAAATTTTCTCTTAAAAAAAACTATATTCGGTCCCACTCCAGAGTAAACTTTTATGAAGAGTTAAAAAAATATATATATATATATATATATATATTAATAAAACACTCACTTGTGTTGAGAAACGGTTCTACAACCTTCAGCATGGAAGACAGCTACTCTACCACTTGAGCTATATTAGCCAACATATTGCTTATATGTATCCCAAATGAGACGAGAGAGAAAAAAATGGAGGTGTGGGTACCAGGATTCCACCTGCGACCTGCGATATATTGACACAGAGTATAGAAGTGCAGTCTGGTTGTTCGAGTGTTGTTTTCTGTTATTTTTATTTGATTATTTTACCCTCTTTCGAGCATAACATTTACTCTGTTTAGACTGGGACCTAGTCTACAAAATTGACTGTGTTGGAGTGCACGCCTGTGCGTCTCTTACGCAACAGAAATGCGCTCATCTGTAACGAGCATTTTCCCCCCCTTTCCACGTCTATCTGCTCGGATGCGATGAAGCAATTTCAGTTTCAGCGACAGCGCGCACTGCTAATGGCAGCAAAGACACAACAAGTCGCAGTCTCGGCCTTGAGTCAACAAGGAATGCGGGGACAAAAAGATAAGCGCGTTGCATCCACGCGTCCCAAGGCTGGTCAAAGTGCACCACACCAAATGAATGTGTCCCTGCACTCTCACCTGCGTCATCATGCGGTCCGCACCTGTGTTCTCCTCATCCTTGAAGATGATGTCGGGGTTGTAGTTGGGGGTCAGCTCCCGGAAGCGCTCAGAGTTGCGCGTTATTTTCCCTTCGTACCGCCCGCTGGCCCCCAGCGTCTTCTCGGCCACGTTGGGGCTGAACTGCTTGTAGGCGAGCGGCGCCAACTTACGCGGCGAGCGCCTCTTGCCGTAGCCTCGCCCCGGGCCGCAGCCCCCGCAGCCCGGCGTCAGGAGCAAGGCGCAGCCGGCGAGACACGTTAGCAGCCTCGGGAGCAGCATTCCAGCCCGGGCTGATGTCGTCGTCCTCCTCCTCCCCCCACCCCCACCACCCTCCGGGGCAGGTGGGTCAAGAGGGCTCGAATGCTGAAGCTATACCACTCGGACCTTCAAGCTGCAGGGTGCCCCCCTGAGTCCCCCGCAGTTGCCATTGGTGCACGCGCGCCACAGACGAGATACCAAGAAAAGGGAACGTGCCTGCCAGCCAGCCAGCGCGCTGCCGACAATCGAGTGTCCCGAGGGCACTTGGAGGCAGGGGCATAAATAGGCGAGGTGAGTTTGTCTTGGCAGGCGCCTTCAAAGCGGTCTCTTTTCTGTGAGACACGGAGGCGCGCGGCGGTCAAAGGGTGTCCCCGCACGCACTTCAACGTTTCCTTGTGGCTGTGCGTGGACGTCCGGTGACAAGGTGCCTCCCCCCTCATCCATCTCCCCCCAATCGGGGGCACCGGCGGACATCCGAGTGTTTGTCAGTGGGCTTCAGGTGAGGAACGTCGTCCTCACTCCTCACATTAAGGGCAAAACAGCAGAGAGAATCCGACAGAACTCCAACCATCATGATTAGACAAGTCAAATTTATTCACAATAATAACAATAATGTGTCCACTAGTGGTCTATATACAGCATTATTGCGTTTGTGGAGTATTAACTAAGATGCAAAATACGTTTTTATATCAGGGGGCGGCCATTTTGACAATAAGGTATGCTGCATTCATTTAAAACAAGTGGGGGACCATAGAACATATTATTGTTATCAATTTTTGGATGTCGTGACTTTCCCCACCCAACATCTCTTTGACAGAGGGTGAATGAATCCACAAGAAGGGGGCAAATTCCCCATACAAACACCAATGAGTGACATGCCATTACAAACCATTTAACAAACCGGTAGACCCCCCCCCACATAACGGCCATACCAGAAATCCCTTTATCACTATTGAGTAAAGTAAAATAGTACAGTAAAATTCTTAACGACATCCCTCACCCCATGGCAAGGTTATCTTAGTTGACTACAACTAACGAAAAAACTAAAATTAAAAACAAAACAATTTTGTTGACAAAATAAAATGAAAACAAAAATGCTTTTAAAAACAATGAAAACTAACTGAAACTACATTTTATGTTTACAAAACTACCTAAAACTATATTTATAGCAAAAATGTTGTTCGTTTTAGTCTTTGGTAATTCATTTAATGCATGAGCATTTGGGGATGAAGTTAAATGTGATTTTAAGTAGATTTATTTTGATATTAACCGGAAAAAGGACGTTTGAAAGTGTGTCACACAGAAGTGATGTCATCTAGCAGCAGCCAATAGAAAAGCACCTTCAGATGACATCGCTCCTATGGCTATTTTTTTTTTTATTACTTACAAGTACTACACTTTTTTTTTTAAACTAAAACTAATACTGAAACTAACTAAAACTAAACAAAGTAATAATTTATTAAGTAACTCAAACTAATTTAAAAAACTAACAGAACCACCCTGAAAACTAATTAAAACTAACTAAAAAAAAAAAAAAAAAAAAAGTGATCGGGACATCCCTAATTAAAATTCTTTAAAAATGACAGACTATATGGGTAGTAAAATACAGGCAGGCCTGAAGGTGACGTTGCTTAGCAAGAATTTTCTGCAGCTGGTCCATCACTAAAACTAATAATAAATGATTTATCTCACAGATCATTTGATTCAATAGAAAAGTCATTTATTTTCAATACAAATTGTCAGATAAAAAGCCTAGCTCCCATGATAAAATCACTGCAATAATTCATTAGCATTGAGTCTAAAAAAATTAAAATCTCTTTCAAAGTAACTTGTGGAAAAAGTCCATTTAAAGGCGGCATTTCCCCGCTGCTGGTGCTCACCGGAACAAGCCCACCGCTTTCTTCTTCTTTGCCTTGGAAGAAGCTCGCTCGGCGCGACCGCAGGTGACCAGCTGCGGAACGTTTACTCATCAAAATTCAACACAAACTTCTTTTGTCGAGCACATAAAAAAAAGAAAAAGACTGGAACACACAAGCTGGCCAATTGATGACGACATCGCCACAGGTCGAAAAACAAACATTCAAAGATTTCCCGTTCAAAAGTAGGTAGGGGAAAACTTTTTTATTTTATTTTTAAAGCCAGCAGAGAGACATAGTCAATAGGAAATGATGAAGGGAAAAATACATAAACTACTTTACTATAATAATTATTTAAAAAAAATGTTTAAAAGTATAATTCAAACAGTTATTTAATAAAATATGTGAACAATTATTTTACACATTTTTAAATGTTTATTTACACAAAAATCAACTGCTCTTTTATTTAATGAGGGAAAAAAAAATAGAAATTAACTCATTCACTCGCAGCCATTTTCACTGAAGCAACCCCCTTAACTCCCGGCTGTTTTACTGGATTTTGATTCATTTTGCAAGTCCCACAGAATATTGTGTTCTATTGCCATAAAAACATGAAACCTACCAAAAGAAAGATTACAGTCGCTTCTTTCATCAGGGGGAAAAAGTATATTTGTATCCGTTTCAGTTTTACAGCAGTTAGCATTACAATATAGCTAATTTTCATCATTGTTCACAAACCTTTTAAAAACACTGAAAAAAAGAGCTTGTTGCAACATGGCCCTGGCTGATCTCTTATACGCTGCTACGCTGGCCGTTTTTGTTGTAATAACTACCATTGCTTTAAGTGACCTCTTCAGGCCAAAAAGCTGCTCCAAAGCCTTCTGTATGCGCTAGCATTAAAAAACAAAAAAAAACAAAAAAAAAACGTATAAACACGTTTTTGGGAGTAAATGATAAAGTATTAAAAAACGTATTTATACGTTTTTGGGTTTGAATGAGTTTAAAAAAAAAAAAGAAAAGAAAAAAAAAGAATTGGATGTCATGACTGCCATCATACCTGCTGCTGTGTGGCGGCTGTGCGGACGTTGCGGTCTCCTGCTTCCACCACTGGACTGGTCTGCTTCTGCTCACTGTCAGCTTCTCCTCCCTCGGCATCTGCTTCGGCGCCTGAACAATGAAGACGTCCGAACATGTCAACATATTGAAGCAACCCACAACTTAAGTCTTGCTGCATTTTACAAACCTTTCAGCTTACAGACATTTTTCACTTTCTCAGTTTTGCTTTAGCATCCTTTACTGATGATAGTTTTTAACAAATATCATGATGCACATGTAAAAAGCTCAAAGGTGACATTGTGATACATTGTCTTAATTGCTAATTGCAGTATTTCTACAACCAGTAGAGGGAGATTCCACTGCTTAAAACAGAAGGGTTCCTTCCTTTATCGCATTCCAAAAACTACCTGCAATAATGGAAATCCACATTATTTTTTTAAAATTCCCATTAATTATACATTTTTTTTTTCATTTTGGTATGATTTTTACTTTATTATGAATGCTTTTTCATTCATCATTTATGTTTTTTTTCACTTAGTCATTTTTTTCCCATTAAAACTATGTTTTTTTAATTTACTCATATAGCAAGGCATAGATTTTTTTCATTTATTGTGTTTTTTTTTAATTTGGGTATGATTTTCATGTTATTATGAATGCTTTTTTTCCATTCGTAATTTATGTTTTTTTTATTGGTATGATTTTTAATTTATTTTGAATGCTTTTTCATTCATCATTTATCTTTTTTCATTTACAGTCATTTTTTCCCATTAAAAGTTTTTTTATTTACTTATACAGCACAGTATATATTTTTTCATTTATATCATGTTTTTTTTTTTCCTGCGATTGGCTGGCAACCAGTTCAGGGTGTACCCCGCATACTGCCCAAGGCCAGCTGGGATAGGCTCCAGCACCCCCCACGACCCTTGTGAGGAGTAAGCGGTTCAGAAAATGAATGGATGGATGTTTTTTTTTTTCCATTTTGGTATGATTTTTTAGTTTATTATGAATGCTTTTTCATTCAGAATTTGTTTTTTCATTTAGTCATTTTTTCCATTAAGTGTTTTTTTTAAATTTACTTATACAGCACAGTATATAGTTTTTTTCATTTATTATATGTTTTTATTTTTTAGTATGACTTAGTTTATTATGAATGCTTTTTCATTCATCCATCTATTTTTGTTTTTTCATTTACAGTCATTTTTTCCAATAAAAGTATGTTTCCTTTATTTACTTATTATGTAGCACAGTAGTATATAATGTCATGGAGCGACGCGACAGACACCGTTGGCAAGGTCTCATTGAGACGAATTCGCGGATGCCCGTATGTGATACAGCCGCACAAAGACCAAAAAAAAAAAAAAAAAAGCAGGCTGTAAATAATCCACAAAACAGCGAGGCCACTAAAGATGAACCCGCGATAAATGAGGGAACACTGTATGCTTTTTGAAATCTATGAATAGTAATGTGGTTTAAAAAAAGAAAAAAAAAGAAAAACAAAAACTAAACTTAGATGTTAAAGTGTGGAGTCTAGAATGAAACCCATTTAACCAAAATTGTATGATTTATTCTAGCAAATGAAAGGAAATTAAAATATGTAATTTTAAAGGAATTTCGTTGGCCACAAACGTCCACAAAATGTATATTTTCATGTAAACATTTTTCAAAGGGATACTTGACTCATTGAACAATTTTCATAAAATTGTGTCCAGAATTAATTTGATGGCATGATTTTTCATGTAGAATTAATACTTTTAACTCATTCACTGCCAGCCACTGTCGACTGATGATGACATCACCTGTACTGAGGAAGTAGGTAACGGCCAATCATGGCTCACCTGTTTTCTGAGCCATGATTGGCCGTTACCTACTTCCTCAGCACAGGTGATGTCATCATCAGTCGACAGCAAGTAGAAAAATTACTTTTTAAAGGTATTAATTGTACATGAAAAATAATGACGTTACCACATTATAGACAAAATATTCACTTTTTACTGCTGAAAATGTCTCAATGAATCAACTATCCCTTTAAACAAGTTTCTGATAACAAATAATAATAAAAAAAACAAAAAACAAACAAACTTGAGGCCAAACCTGAGGAGGAGGTCGTGGGGTCAGCACTTGCGGCAACCAACCGGTCCTGCTCCGACAATTTGCGCTTGCGCGCGTTTCCGTGTGCGACAACGGCAGCGTAAAGCTCCTGCAGGTCTCCGCCGAAGTTGCGCACGCCGTCACGCTCGCAACAAGCCGCGGAAAGAGTCTGATGAGGAGGAGACACCACGAGTGACATGAGGAGTGCTGTCAATATTCAATAGTTTTTGAATCAATTCATCCATCCATTATTCTATTGATTTGTGGACTAATTGTATTCATTTTAATTTTTCATTAAAGTGCTCTACAAAAGCATTTTTTCCCTGATTACTGTTTTGTTTTAAACCAGGGATTGGTGTTCATTTCATACTTTGTATTGTGATTAAAAAAAAAAAAAAAAAATTCAGTCATCATTTTTCAATGTAAAAACATGTTTGCAAATGTCTTATTTCGATTAAACACAGAAGATAATCTTCTTTCATGACGGACTACAGAAATCAGTCAACAATTACTGCTGATATGCTGAAATCGGAGGATTTGGACAACTTTAAAATAAAAAATGGCTCCAAACAATTACTCGATTATTAACTTATTGACTGGCAGCCATTTTCACTGAAGCAATCCCCTTCACTCCTGGCTGGATTTGGACTGATTTCGCAAGGCCCCCACAGAATATTGTGTTCTATTGCTATAAAAACATGGAACCTACCAAAAGAACAATAAGACTCTTCTTTCATCGGTAAAAAAAAAAAAAAATCTATTTCATGGATTTGGACTGATTTTGCAAGGCCCACAGAATATTGTATTCTACTGCTGTAAAAATATGGAACTTACCAAAAGAAAAATTAAGTCTCTTCTTTCATCAGAAAAAAAAAAGGATATTTGTATTGGTTTCCATTTTGCAGCAATTAGCATTCGAATATAACTAAGTTTCATCAACATTCACAAAACATTGTCAAAAGGATCTTTCTTTCAACATGGCCCTGGTTGATCTCCTTTGCTCAGATGCCACCTACTGGTAATAACTACCATTTCTTCAACCGTTCTTTGCAGTTGAGAGGCTGCATCAAAGCCGTCTGTATGCTCTAGCTTGAGTTAAAATGGCTGTCAGTTAATTAGAAAATCGATTACTTGATTATTTTGACAGCTCTACATGAGATCAAGAAAGTTGTTCTGTTTTGCTTATTTGGTCTGAAAATTATTTATTTCCAACACATAATGCATCATTGTCCATCCATCCATCCATCCAAACAGCATATAGAATGACAGAACGACCGATTAAATGCCAATCCACCAGATAGCAGAAGCTCCACTGACGAATCGATGTATATCCACTTATTGTCATTCATTGAACAAAATAAAAGCTTGGTGCTCAACTAAACATGTGCATTGAGACATTATAGTACTTTTTGTGGCATTTTTTAGGGTGCTGTGAGATGTAATATCGCAACATGTGGCTTGGCTCAATAATCGGTTGGGAAATCCGATAACGCGTGATGAGCATACTCCTCAAGACTTCATTATAAGACACGGGAAAAAACCACTGCAGTCTCCAAGTCCTACTCCCCCCCCCCCCCCCCAATGGGGAGCACAAACTCTCCAAATTAGCTCCTCAAATATTGACCATGAGAAATTGGTGGTCTTCTGCTCGCTTTCAGCGCCGAGGGGCACTCTGGTCAGGCGTCGGGGTTTTGCATTGATTTATTTTTGTGATTTGTTTGTTTAAATTCACGGGGGCGGGAGTGGCTTCTTAGTTCTCCTTTGGGCACAGAGGAACCAATGTGTTAAATGGGGGTGGGGTGGTGGGGGGAGGGGTTAAGCAGAAAGCCAACCTTATACTGTATTTTTATTCACAGCCCCCCCCCGCTCTCATTAGCTTAACTGTCCTCCAGCAGTTTTGGGATGATCTCAAACATTACTTCTGAGCATAACGACCAACACGCAATATATAATGCATTCTAATTTCCTCAATCGATTCGATTTTCAGTCACAAGAGTTCAGTTCGATTTGGATCCCCCCCCCCCCAAATTCAATTCACTTCAATTCAATCCAATACTATTTATGGAACATCAATTCTTTTTAAAAATCAAGGGCATGATAAAAACTCCGCAAACATTAAATTCCAAATGAAATTTTGTGGAAGCACTAAGATCGTTAAATTATTTAGTTTATTAATTAACTTCACACGAACATTGACATTAGCAAGGATGAGATGGAAATATTTTCATCATTCTAATTCAACGATTGTAAATATATATTCAAAAGATTCTGAATTGTCTAAAAGTTCAATAAGTCAGGTCTTTCATAAATGTAAGAAAATACTTTCAAATTCACGTGAACAGTAAATTTCAAGGACAGTAAGATTAAAAAAAAAATTGGCCTTTAATATTCTATTTTGTATTAATTAAAAAAAAAAAAGAGGGAAATATTAAATTAATCAATTCATGGTTTCATGAATCGATATCAGGTTCGTAAAGGAAAATTGATTTGATATCAATTATTTGATTTTTTTTTTAAACCCAGCTATAATATGATGCGTGCAATTTAAAAACAAAAAAAACAAAAAAACTAAAAAACTAAGCTAATTGATCACAGTCCTGTTTTTAGAGGTCATCAAGAGACAAATTCAGTATATCTTTACTTGCTTTAACTTTCAATTATTAACTCTTTGACCGCCAAAAATGTTTAATATCGATTAGTAAAATCACAATGTTACATGTCAGCTATGTTTTTTTTTTTATTTGTTTTTTTTTAAATCAATGGGCAGTGCAACGTCTAAGTGCAGCGCTGCTTGGTCAATGGGTTGTGGAATCAAGAACACCCGCTAACTATGGCCAGCAGATGGCAACATTGTATTTCATTTCAATGGGCTGCCGGTGTATGACATTAAAATGAAACATGACGGAATCTGATGAAATTGAACATTTTCAAGGATGACGTTGAATGATCAAAGCCTTTGTCACATTCTGGTAATAATCGTGTCCACTGAAGCAAAGACACGGAGGAATAAAATGTCAATAATCTTTCATCACCCAGAGAATGTATCTGCCAAGTACTTTTTTTTTTTTTTTCCCCCATTCTGGTAACAGGAAAAAATCCTCAGAGGATGATGGCGGAGTAGGAGGTGTGCTCACCTGGTAGCCACACCCCTAAAACCCGCCTCCTGTGGTCGGGAAGGTGAGGTAAGAAAAAAAAAAAAAGGTGAGGTGAGGAAGGCTCGAGCCTGTTGACGTTTGGCTATTATTAGCATGTTAGCAGCTCTGATTTTAGAAGCTGTTGTTTTCTTAAGGGGGGCTGCGGTGGGTTTGCTGGTGCCAGCCAGTCTCACACTCACTCACACTTTGTCTCGTCTCTGTTGACGACCACATGTTTGCTTTCTCCAACAACATGTGACCTCAAACTTCCTGCCCCGAATCAAAAAGTCATCTATCCCTGAATTGACCATCTCATTGAACAAAGACAAAAATCAACAGACATCGTGTCAACATTTTGGAGACTGTAAATGATTGCATACATTGGCAAAATGTTGTTAGAAGAAATTAACAAATTTATTTAGGTTATTTAGATGGCCCCCTATAACCCGGATGTGGTTGGGTGCTCAGTACGGAAGTAGAGACGAGTGCGGGAGGAGAAACGAGCGAGAGCAACGAGAGGGACAACAAGAATTAAAGTTTCAGCGAAAACATTCTACAACTGGTCAAGGGCACACACGGTAAATAATTTCTACGTTTGAAGAGCGTTATACTAAATGGTTATAGTTTGAAAGGCTAATTTGTTTCGCAATAGATAACTCGTTTACACACTGTATTTTAAGCTAGCCAGCTCACACTTAGCTTTTGACTCATTAGCACATGCTGTATCTACTGTAAACACTGTTTGCACAATAGGTGGGTTTCATGTGACGCCACGACAAGCGGCCCAACCCCAGATGGGGGACAGGAAGTAATTTCCCCAACGGGAAAAGCTGAGAAAATGCTGACGTTTTCTGCTGTTTATGGCTGTACCAACCAGTCTAATCAAGAAAAAAAATAAAAGCTACTTTCGTGGCCCAAAAGTAGTAACCCATAAAGGCGAAAATTTAAATAATAATAATAATAATAATAATAATAATAATAATAAATAGATAAGACGGCAGACCTGGATTAAAAACCTTCGTCTAAAATCTGGAGGAGCAAAGTTGGACAACGCTCGTATATGCAGTAATCACATAGTGAAAGGTAAGGATACAGTAATGAAACTACTTACATAGCTGAATAAAACTCTCAACAGGTCGGTGTGATATTACTGGAAACATAGCTAACCGTGATATTACTATGTGGAATTTGTTCTACAGCTTATGTGTCCATGCTAGGTGGCTGAATCTTTGTTATTAGCAATGCTAGCTACGTTAGCTATCATGACGAGTGGTTTTCTTTAGCCACGATCCACGGTTTCCACGGTGTCTTGTTAATGGTTAACCTAGCAACACGTAGAAAATAGCAGGTAAAGTAACAGTTAGCCAGCTAGCTTGTAGCCTGATGCCAGTGGTATATTTGAGCTGAAAAGAGAATGATTCTGAATCACATTTACTCACCCGAACAAAAACAAGACGGCAGTCATTTAGTGCTGCTTTTGATCAGAGTTCGCTGACCCAACCACACACAAAATAGTTGTAAGCCTCCAGGCTTTTATACGCCTTCATTTGGCTAGCGGTGTAGTTCGATATCTGGAGAACAAGGTAGTTCGCAATGTCGATTGCCTCCACACCAGGAAAATCTTCCATCCATCCATCCATCCATTTTCTTGACCGCTTATTCCTCACAAGGGTCGCGGGGGGTGCTGGCGCCTATCTCAGCTGGATCTGGGCAGTAGACACCAGGAAAATCTGACACAGAAAAAAATCCCTTTTCCTCAGCGTGTAAGGATTATATTCGACATATTTTACTATTTTTAGAGCCTGTCAGCTACGTCTAAGCTCATCCAACGCTTTTGCATAACCGCTTTCCATCATTTTCAATGGGTGTTCCCTATTTCCTGACCCCCAGTTGAATTTCGCGCGTCGCTGGAATCACGTGATTGCAACACACCTATAATAAAAGTCGTCTTTATTTCATTAAAGCGCTTTAATTTCATGTTTATTTAATACTGACAGTGTTTGCCATCATTGTGTTTACAATAGGAATGTATGCGTTTCTAAATATGTTGCATTGTATTGTATATTTGACTATAGTAACAGCATGTTAAGTCATTACATTTTGTACTTTATAGGGGTGTTAAAAAAAATCGATTCGGCGATATATCGCGATACTACATCGCGCGATTCTCGAACCGATTCAATAATCGGCAGAATCGATTTTTTTTTTTTTTTTTTTTTTTTTTTTTTTTTTAAGGATTCACACCTTGAGCATGGAATAATGTTATATGAACGGAACATTAATCCTTAATATTTTATTTTAATGCTGTTCAAACATGAAACAGATTACAACCTCTATAAGACTGAAATTTCAGATAAATAAATAATACATTTTCATATAAATCTTACACTCTACAAGCTTACTGATTAGTATTTTCTAAATTTGAATGAAAAAAAATCGCAACAATCGACTTATAAATTTGTATCGGGATTAATCGGTATCGAATCGAATCGTGACCTGTGAATCGTGATACGAATCGAATCGTCAGGTACTAGGCAATTCACACCCCTAGTACTTTATGACAATTATTGATTTTCATTTCATTCCTTTTAGTTTAAACGGTGTGACGTGGTGTTCTATGACAAACTGCCTGAAAGTGTATGGAAGAATTAACATCCACAAAACATCAGAATGAAGCGTGGGTGATTGACCAGGATGTAGCTACAGGCACTACATTGGCACTATCTGAAGACGGATTAGTGACGCACAGGAAGTTCAAAGTGTTACCTTGAAAAAAAAAATGTATAGACCTTTTCACCATGACGTCACACATCAAAGATATGTACAAAGATTATGAAAAGCTCAACAGCAATTTGTGATTTCATGACCTTAAGTCAGGGCCAACAATAGTCTGAAAGCCATCAAAGGCTCATGACGACATCGGAGAATCTACAAAAGCAACCAATGCTTTAGAAAAGGTACATCCAGGTCTGCTATCAACAAAAGTAGCAATCCATCAAAAATGGGGTGGCATCAGCTTGGTTGCATCACACTGTCCGACCCTTATCACAACAGCAGGATGCGAGGTGGCTACATGTTAGAGCTACAAACGACCCCAACCACCAGGCTGGCGTGGTAGCAGATGATGAAAAAAATGAAGAAGAGCAAACAACTGCTGGAAATTGCAGATGACAGTAAAAGTATGTTTTAAAAGACACCTTCCCTTGTGTTTGTTCTGGATTAAATTCAAAGCAGAATGTCCAAGCATTGCCAAAAAGTACACAAGTCCTTGCTTTATGACAACCAAACAAAACCACAGATTACACAGGACGTTAGCATTAAAAAATAATTATTTACATGGAACTGGTATGTGGTGCAAAAATGATCGGGATTGCCAGTGAGTTCTTCTGGATCAGAGTGTTGCGTTCGACGTAGTTGATCTTGTGTTCTTGTGACATAGATTAGAGGACTGGGTAGGCATCTTTTCAAAGCCATATCTTGAAGACAAATGGCAAACTGTTGGTCAGACCTCATGCTAGTGACGTGTGGGATTCCACACCGGCCCATCCCGGGACCCTTTTCATTCAACCCTTACATGCTACCCAACGGTAGCATAACCGTTATATATAACGGCTATAACCCAACCAATACGCAGAACTACGATCTCGCAGACCACACTCAAGTTTAGCATGTCACTGACAGCAGGTAATTATGGGCCTTTGGACTCGCTCTGTCACATGCTCCAACTTTCTACGAGTTTACTCAGGCACGGAATCAATGATTTAGGGTCGAAACCAGACTTCGAGAGACTCATCCATGCATTTTTCTCGCGCAGACTACTACTGTAACAACCTTCTCACATAAGGACTCTGTGAAAGACAAGTGCAGTACTGGTACATCCCGAATGCTGCTGCTCGGGTCCCGACGAGAACCAGGACTTACAACCGTATCAGTCAGTCAGGGTATCTATACTGCCTTCCTGTCACTCAAAGAATATTCTTGAACACATTTATATGAGCCTCTCCATGACCAGCTAACACTAAAGTAAATCTCTTACATGTTGGTCCCATATGAACCCAGACAATCTCAGAGTCTGAGACAGGTCTCGTCTGGTGCGCAGAGTCCAAACTCAATACGGCAAAGCCGCGTTTCAGTTCCACGCAGTCAAACAGTATAAGGCTACCCGTTGACATGAGACAACTATGCTTGAAAAATGTTGTAGCCTTTGTAAAGCACTGTCAACATTTTTTTAACAAAAAGTTTTAGGTTCTAATTAAGTGGAAGAAATCTTTGTACGTATGAACTTGAGTTCATACGTACAAATGAGGACAACCCCAATCCTTTGTGCCGCATATTCAAAATCATTTTCAGCACTGTGCAGTGGCGTGCAAAGAATCTTGGCATATGGGACGCCACCAAGAATAGCAGAAGTATTTCATCCGAAAACAGGAAAAAGAAGCCCCACAAAGAATTTTGTGGGCTGCATTTGGAGCAGACTTCAAATTGGGAAAGCCTTCGAACGTGCGAGGATGTCATCATCCTTCAAAAAAGAAAGATGCTGCCCCTGCTTTTGGAAACAGCTCAAGTTATTCCAAACAAACCCTCCAGTTCGCCGGAGGTTAAACGTAAAGAACGTAAAAGATGGAATGTGGTGGGAGAACGACACAAATACACAGAAAAATTTGGATGCAGTCAGTTCAACAGAATAACGTCAACCTCTGATGACGATTAAGCAAAAGTGAGTCAAAGACGATCGATCGCAGACTCATTCACACTTGTGTCAAATGCGGCATGATGGGTGTTACTACGGTAACAGAGACCCGGACACACAAATAGCTAGTGCTGTCACTATCAAATATTTTTAGAATTGATTAATCTATCGATTATTCAATAAATTAATCCACTAATCGGTTTCATTTTAATTTTGCATTCAAGGGTATTACAAAAGTATCTTTCCCCAATTACTGTTTATTAACCAGTTATTGTTGTTTATTTTGTACTTCATATTTGTACAGTGATTGAAAAAAAAGGGGGGGGGGGGGGGGGGGGAATTGATGTTGTACTACGTTACCGATTCAGTCATTGTTTTCCAAAGTAAAAACAGATGTTTGCAAATGTCTTATTTGGATTAAACACAGAAGATAATAAATCTTCTTTTCATGCACGACTACAGAAGTCAATGTTGATATGCGGAAATCAGAGGATTTGGCCTAGCACTGCTCGATTATGAAGAAAATATTAATCATGATTAATTTGTTTATAATTGAAATCACGTTTACGACAAATATTTGTTTTGTGGTACAAAACAAGAACATGTTTAAACATGTAAAAAAATGTGAAGACAAATTTCTTTGAAACACCATAATTATGCAAGTTCCTTTTGGACTAAACAAGATTTATTTAATTACTCATTTTAAAATAAAAAGTGTAAATATAAATTTAAACTAAATTAATATAAATTTTTTTTTTTTTAGGATTATGACGATTTTGTAATTTTGAAGTGTAATAATTGAATTTCTCATTTGGACAATTTTAAATTCCAAAATAGCTCCAAACAATTACTCGATTATTAAAATACTTGTCAATTAATTTGATAATCCATTACTCGTCGATTCATTTTGACAGCTCTACAGCTAGCGCTTCCATGTAAAAGTGAAGACACAAAAATGCACGAGTGTAATATGCAGAGTTGTCCTTGATAAATATTGCACACAAACACCAAAACTCATTCACAGCTAAATCTGCTGTGTGCTTCTCTCTTGAATGCAACATTTCCTAACAACCTTCAGACTTCAGTTGGCTCTGAAGGCCGCCTTGTCACTGCCCGGTGGAATTTGCCACCAAGAGTCCAAAGACCAAGTCTTTGTCTGTGCCTTCTTCTGTGGTGTTTACCCACTCAAGAGTTGGGAGCAGCCAAGAAGGAAAAATAGCAAGCGTTAGCCCCCACATGCATTTTGTCTACCACCAGATGTAACTTTCCATTATTGCACTTGTTTGTCCAAAAGCAACCAATGTTCTCATCTCCAACGAACAACAACTGATCCTGATGGGGTTTTTTCCCCTTAAAAAAATAAATAATAAAAAATAATAATTTCTGAGGTTGTCGGGTGACCATAATAGCGGCCTGAAATAAACTTATTTAAACGCCAGGCTGACACATTTTGGACATTCCGCAAGTCGATATGAAACGTTAAATCACTTGCTCTCAAGTGGAGTCAATAAAGGCACAGGCAAGAAATTCCACACCGCAATACAGTACGCACACAGCTGCTATAGATTGGAGGCAAACGGACACCGCAAGGTTCTTTTCTGGGCTTTGTGAAGACGGTGAGAAAAAAGATCAAACATGGCAGTGTTGGCCTCTCACCTTTGCCAGGAAGCTGCTTCTGTAAGCATGTCGCTCAAAAATGTCTGTCTGCAGGCGTGCTGCACACAAGAAGAAACATTCAGCGTTAAAAAAAATTGACATGGGCATTGGGCCCAAACCTCTTAAGTCACAATTTGTTCAATTTTAAAAAATCTACACTTTTGATCAGTGGGTGTAATTTTTATGAATCGTGCCTCATTAAGTAAATGAAGAGCCACTTATAAAACTTAAAACATTCAATTGATTATTTACAAAGCTGGAACCAAGTTTTTACTGGCGTCCACAAAGTCCCGCCAACAATACCAGATATCACTAACCTGTATACATGACTGGATAGATGATAGCCCATACATGCCCGTGAAAGCCGTTGAAGTCACAGAGCCATCTTGTAACTCCCACCTCGCGAGCAGACTACTGTATAAACTATACGGTATACGTGCAGGTGAGACATATACAGCTCGTAGGCAGTTACATACATTAAATTCGCGAGAATTTAGTCTCTGCTGACGAACTACTTTTCGGCGGACGAACCAAACCACGCGGTCGAACAGCACCACGGTGGCGGCCACGAGAAGCTGACGCACGCTCACGGCGTCCCAGTTCGTCACCCCCTTTCTTTTAGTGCGGACGCGGTTTGTGTTTGATAAACATTTTGAGTGTACTTTTGCTATTATGGGACCGAAAAAGACCCCACCACAGGCTAGTGTTAAGCCTAATGCTTACCAGCGAGGGACGGCGATTCGGCGACGCGTTTGCATTGTAGTCAATGGAGTTCGCGCCACTAAAAAAAAGCGAAAGTGCCATCACGTACCTCAAAAAAGGAGAAAATCGTGCCACGGCTGTTTAGTCCCAGGAAAGAGGTGATAGTAGTTGGCGGTGCTCACTTTTTGTTGACTCGCTAAAGTGCTCCACTTCCTGTAATTATAATGTAATACAAATGTTCTCCAATTTCGATACTGTAAATGTGTAGGATCGTATGCCGTCAAATGTTTCTTGGGAGGAGCAATATGGCGGCCACGCGACCTCAAAAGTCTTGGCCTATCGGCTATCCAGTCATATATGTAAAATATAGATCAGTTCCAGATATCCACAAGATGTGTCCGTCCCCAAAAAGGCTCCGGCTAGAAACGAGGAGTATTTTTTACATTGATGCATATCTTAAGTAGTTTACATCTATTTCCAATGCATCGTTAGATCCCTAGTAGCAATGAATGACAAAAAATAAATCAACACTGTACATTTGTGTACCACATGAGGTCGCTTGTGTGTACCTCTGCTCAGCGTGGCACCATTCTCCTTGTAGTCCAGGATCTCGGCATCCTTGCTGACTAGCAAGCCTTCCAGTTGCTCCACCTGCTGGTGCAGCATGTGGCTCATGGACAGCAAGGGCTGCACCAGATGAACACACACCTAGCATACAAACAAACATTTCTTTTTCAAGATGGCCATCGCTATTGCGTGAAAAAGCCCAAAAAAAAAAAAAAGGTACCACAGCTATTGGGGCGGGGCTGCAGCGAAACTCCCAATAGAAAGGCAGCCCTGTGAGCTTGCTCTTCAGCCTCAAGCTCAAGTGGCCTCCATCCAGCGGAGTCACAGAGATGCCCGCTTCGCATTCTTCGGGTGGCCGACTGCTGCCTGACAGACGGGGCTGAACCACCTCGCACAGGTGCGAGAAGAAGGCTTTGACGGGGGCTTGCAGACGCTTGTTCAGCTCCTGGCGCAGACATTTGGCAGACAACCACACGTTTGTAAGATAGCAAAAAAGTATTTTCGAATTACAGGACAGCTTTAAGTTCAAATATAAAGTCGCGCGCCTTTAGTGTAGTACCACGTTGTGCCACAACATGCCGGGCAGCACTGAGCTCTACTAGCGGACATCCAGCATAATAAAAGTGGCAGAGAAGGGCCCCAATAAAAGTCCAGTTTTTACCACAGAGCGGAGAAAAGACTATTATAGTATCTTATTTGAATGTTTTGCTGCTCTTTGTGTGAGTGAAAACTTCTAATTATTATTAACGATAATTTAGTGCGTCTATGGTGTTTTATATTACATGTTAGCATTAAGCTAGCAGACTTGACTTTTGTTATTACATATTTATTTTAACATTTTGGTGTTTAAACATACGATGTTTGATTCAGTTTTTGTCACATAGCACCCCACTGGCGTTGCAATGCCAGGGAAGCAGGTTTATTATTGCTTTGGTTTTGGAATTTTTCATTTTAGTTTATTTCGTTTTGAGTTTTGTTTTTGAAATTTTGTTTTAATTCGTTTAAAATTTTGTTTTAATTAGTTTATATGGTGGTACTTATTATTATTTATTAAATAACTAAAAATAATAAAAACTGCTTAGTTTTAGTTTGGTTTTATTTAGTTTCAGTATTATTATTTTTTTTAAATGTGTATTACATGTGCACAATATTTAAAAAAAAAAAAAAAAAAAAAAAAAAACACCATGAGAGTGACATCTTCTGAAGGTGCTTTTCTATTGACTGCTGCGAGATAACATCATAAAAAATCATTCCCAAATGGTCATGCATTAAATTAATTACCAAAGACTGAAATGAAGGACATTTGTGCTATAATTATAGTTAGTTGTAGTTAGTTTTGTAGACATAAAATATAGTTTCAGTTGGTTTTCATTTTTTTTTTTAAAAAGCTTTTTCGTTTTTATTTTATTTAGTTAATAAAATTGTTTCCTGAATTTTCGTATTTTTGTTAGTTTTAGTTACTAAAACAACCTTGCAGGGAACGTGTTTTTTTTTGTTTTTTTGCCGTACTAAAGTGTAATTGCACATCCTCTACAGTAGGCTACAGTGGTGCTATCATTGTCAGAAAGAGTGTAAATAGTTTTAGCTCCTCTAGAGATGCGTAGTTACAATAATGTTATAGACAAATTATATTATTTATAGAAACAGTGGAGAGTTGGGGGGGTGCGAAAGATTTTCTTCTTCCCTGCGTAACAAAAAAAAAAAAAAAGAGAAACACTAATGTACACAAACACTACTGAAATTGCACTACATTTCATGAGCGTATCCCACAAAATAAAACTGTAATAATCCATAATTGCCCCGTGAGAATAAACATTTTTTTTCTGAAATGGTGTACCTGAGCGCGGATTTGGATGGCCGCCGAGTTCATGGTCTCCTCCCACACGCAACGCAGGTCAGTAAGCAGGAGACGGTATTTCGTCTCCCCAAAACAGCTCTTGGCGAGCAGGTTCCAACCATCGATGGCAACAGGAAGCCACGGTTGCCGCAAGAGATCATCATCATCACTGGACACGCCGGTGGCCTCCATCCCGATCCACTGGCGTGCTCACAGGCTGCAGGTCAGAGATGGCAGGTTTCATTATTTTAAAATGGTCAACAATGAGTAGCCATGGCTCACAGTGATTCAACGAGTCAATTTTACTTTGAGGCAACCTCTCTCATGATACACAACATGGTGGAAGGCCATTACCAGCAAGACATTAAAATGTGAACCTGTGATGCATCTCACTCAATAACAAGCCGATTTCAGCAAGACAAGTGTGTTTTTGGATGGTTATTTCCCCATGAATGTCACGATGACTCAGCTCGTCATGCACGTCCCAAATCACAGTGCCGTCAGCTGCTTAATCAACATTTTGAATCTACTTAGTTGCTAACCTTTCGTAAAAGTCGTGCCTGCTTTCGGGTGGTGGCGATGTGTCCGCTTCTGCAAATAAGCCATCTCATCTCATTTGTCACAATTACTCACAAAACATGCTGGCCTCGTTCTAAGCAACTATAATACTCACAGTTCACAGCTGACAGTTAAAATTTCATTTCACACGAAACACACCGCCAACACTATTTCCACTTTAAAAAAAAAAATAAAAAATGAGAAGGAAGAGAAATTTCAACTTTAAAATAACATGATGCTGATTGGTCAAAGTTGTTAGCTAATGCTAGTTGTTTCTACGGCTGCGGCATTTAAATATCACACTCATAAAAATATAGCTCAGTCAGTAAAGTATTGACTGCAGTAGCTTGTAACAAACAAAACAGTTAAAAAAAAGAAAACTAAAACCAGTTAAAATAAGCAATGTTCATTATCAGCCGTAGCTGCTTCTCGTTGCGGTCTGCTAGTGTGCAAACAACGACGTGAAACAACACATTGGTTTATAGTTCCGCTTTAATTTAAACGCGCACTAAATTATTTTTAAAATGTTTAATTTAAAACAGACGTAACTGCTTTGTTAATTTACACGTAAAGACGTAGAAATGCACATTCGTTATTGGTTTGGTTAGATATAATTAAAGTCTTTCTTAACATAAATAAAATATATCAACGGGACCAGCGTTTCATTTATTTTGTATATAGGCTGTCAAGACCTTGATTTTGTGTTCTCATTTTGGTGTTTTTAATACAGTATTTCTTAGTTTCAGACCCCTGGCATTTTTTATTTTGATTTTTTCATTTTTCTTTACTGTTATTGTGAGTTTCTGTACTGTTTGTGATGATGATGATTGTTTGTTTAATGTTTGCCATGTTTGGCTTTTGATTACAATTTGTTAAATAAAGCAATAAAGCAATTGAATACATATACATACATATATATATATATATATATATATATATATATATATATATATATATATATATATATATATATATATATATATATATATATATATATATATATATATATATATATATAATTTGTTTTTGTATGTGACCCCATGACCAATGACCACAATATTGCATTATACCCTGGTAGCCTTGTGGTAGTTGTTTAAAAAATAAAAATGAATCCACATTCTAAATGCGGCAACACTCAAAGGAATTTAAAGGAGCAGAGTGAGATGAATGTGTACTTCTTTTGGTAGGTTTTTATGAATTTGCCCGGTATGACTACTCTTAATTTTGCACATTGTAATGTAAACTACATTTGATAAAAAAAATAAAATAAAATAAAACGTGATACTGTTGACCGATAACTAGTTGATTCACATGCAATGGCTAGTTTGAAAGATGCTTTCGCTTTACCAACACAAATCCCCGAAATTTACACCGTCATATATTTTGATGTTAACCCCCCTTTATGAAAAGTCTCCAATAGCCAATAATGGCCCTTAATGTGCACACGTAATCCCTTTCTGCATTTTTGAAGCACAATGACAAACAAACCGATTGCAGCACTTAAACACGAAAATATTTATTTATAATTTCACAATAATAAAATATTTTCTTTCTTTTTTTTTCCATTTTTTAAATTGCATGAGGTATACAACAATACAACCACTTCAATGGCACACAGAAAAGGATGAGTTTTCTGCAGGTGGGAAGTTTACTTCCAGCAAAACATCAATGATCACAGCCAAATATCAACCCTCTTATCTTAAACTTTTCGGTCGTAGTAAATCAAATAATATGATGCATTTTTTTTCCCAATCTTCTCCGAGTCCAACATACACTTCCTGAGACATAAACATGACGTATTAAGCAGCACAATTTACAACAGACCACCACATGAGCACAAGTTGAAAGGAAACTGCTTGAGCACCCCCAAGCAAACCATCACAACATCTTCGGGCTGGATTTGTACAGGTATATGCGAGACATGAGATCTTAAAGCATAAATGTAATATCGTTTTTCATGCAGATAATTCAAACGCGTGTTAACGGCCTGTACAAATCCTTCCCGAAGTTGAACTTTATTATTTATGGAGTGACATCACTGTTGACTTTGAAGGCAAAAGGCAGTCAAGAGAGAAAAAAGGGAGGTTGGACGTTTGGTACGGCTTTTACTAGGGCAGAGCTTTAAGGATGGCGTTCACCTCTTCGGCCACAGCGGTCAGGGCGAATTCAAACTGGTCCTGAAATAAAAAAAAAAGCTTGACGATCAGGCTTATTATTTCATTTTAGTTAGTTTTGATTTCGTTGTGGGTTTTGTTTTTTTTATAATTAGTTAGTTTTAAATTAATTTGTAGGGTGGTTCTGTTTTTATTAGTTTTAGTTATTTAACTCATTCAAACCCAAAAGCGTGTAATCACGTTTTTTTAAATACTTTGTCCTTTACTCTCAAAAACGTATTTACACATTTTTTTAAATGTTATTTTATTTTATTTTTTTATGCAGGAGCATAAAGAAGGCTTTGATGCAGCTTCTGACATGACGAGGTGGCTTAAAGCAATGGTCGTTATTTCAAAAAACGGCCAGCAGGTGTCAGCAGAGCATGAGATCAGCCAGTGCCATGTTGCAACAAGCTCTTTTTGCCAGTGTTTTCACCAGTTGCGTGAATAATGAATAAACTTAGATATATGCTAATTGCTGCAAAATGGGAACAGATATTGTTTTTTCCTGATAAAAGAAGAGACTCTAATCTTTCTTTTGGTGAGTTCCATGTTTTTATTACAATAGAACACAATATTCTGTGGGCCTTGGAAAATCAGTCAAAATCCAGGAAAACAGCTGGGAGCGAATGGGGAGTTGCTTCAGTCAAAATGCTTAGTTTTAGTTTTTAAAAAGTGTGGCTTACTTGCGCAATATTTATATATATATATAAAAATAAATTAAAAAAAAAAAACACCTTGGGAGCGACGTCATCTTTTGGTGCTTTCCTATTGGCTGCTGCGAGATTACTTTTTTTTTTTTTTTTATCACTCATTCACACACAAGCTCACTTCATGTAAGCCACATGGGTCTCCCAGGCGGAAGAGCGAACCCACGCCAACCGGCACCAAAGGCAAGTGACGGTTCCACTCCTCCACCTGGAGCCAGCTGCGATATTACGTCACTTCTGTGTGACACACTTTCAAACATCATTATTCCTGTTAATATCAAAATAAATCTACTGATAATTACATTTAAAGTCATCCCCAAATGCTCACGCATTAAATTAATAACCAAAGACTAAAATGAAGGACATGTGTGCTATAATTATAGTTAGTTTTAGTTAGTTTTGTAAACATAAAATGTAGTTTGTGCTAGTTTTTTTTTTTAAAGCATTTTCATTTTTATTTCGTTAACAAAATTGTTTTTTGAATTTTTGTTTTAGTTTTTTGTTAGTTTTAGTTAACTAAAATAACCTTGTTGATGATGACTTGGAATTATTATTATGATTGCAGCTAATTGTAAAAATATTCCTGTAGCATAATAAAATTTCACAACAACGGACAACCTCTGTTCGAGCAAAAATGTGTCTTGTACACAAATATTTATTGACCTTAGTGCGAACCATGCCAGGCCTCTGGTCACGAATGTGTTCCAGTGTCGCAGCAATGTCGATTTCCTTCACACCTACAGAACAATTAAAAAAAATAATAATCATCTTGGTTTCGTCACTGTTGATGAGCACACGTCTTTTAACATTTCAAAGCTCACCTTTAGCCATACGATTTAGAACCATGTCGATCAGAATGTAAGTACCAGTCCGACCTGTTCCGTTACTATGGCGACAACAAGAAGACCACGAGTCACAACATTGAGTATCTTGCAACTTGTACCGTCTTGTGCACCTGCACATCTTCAATATAGACATGGTGAATGTAAAGTAAGTCCCTATTTTAAAATATGGTACTTATTCAGTCATTATTTCTTTCCTCAAATGTTTTCTGTTAGTTCTTTCATGTATGAGAATTAAGGTTAGTTGCTAAGCATTTATTAAAAAACTTAAACTCATAAAAACTAACAGATATTGCATCGTTATTTACTGTAGTGATGAAGTGGTACACATGCTCCCTCTAATGGTATGCGAAAGAATCACCACCCAAGTACAAGTTTTGTTGTACTTCACTTCTATGCATTTAATCTTTAATAAATGTTTTAAAACTTGTATTGATTAGGTATGTTTTTGTTTGACTTATGTGAAACATTAAATAAGTATTTTTTTTTAAGTTTCCAATATTTAAGCACAGTGTGAATTGTTCAAACTGTGCATCAAGTGCTGTCAAAGTTAAAGCGTTAACTAACTAATTAATTAATCACAAAAAATGATCGCATTAATCGTGTATTAACACAGATTAATCACGCTATTAATTTTGACCACCCATGGTCCTTTAGCTGACAGCAGATGGTTACGTTAAAGGCAGCACAGGTTCTGTTTGAGCCTTAAACCTTTTGCATTGCATTTCTCGCGTACATTATTTATTTTTACCTTTGTTTTATTGATTTTATTTGGTTTTGCATTTAAAATTGTGTATAGCGACCTCAAGGGTCCTGAAAGGCACTTCAAATACATTTGTTATTATTATTATTATTATTATTATTATTATTATTATTATTGAGTGTCCCGAAAGGCGCTTCAAATAAAACGTATTATTATTATTATTATTATTATTATTATTATTATTATTATTATTATTATTATTATTATTATTGTTATTATTATTATTATTATTATTATTATTATTATTATAGCAATAAACATAAACTACATGCATTCAAGTAAAGCATTTAATGAAGGTTTGCGTATGACATTCAGAATATTTTTTTTATGTCAAACTATTGCGGATCGTCCCCCCCCCCCCCCCCCATTTTAAATTATGCAAATAATTAACTGATTAGAAAAAGAGGATGAGGATGAGCGTGGGCAACGGAAATAATTTTTTGAAGACAACCTCATAATGCCAAAAACATTAATACATAAAAAGTGCTCTTTAAATTTGGTGGGCAAAAAAATGCAAAAAAAAAAAAAAAGCCTTTTTAATTAAGTGATTAATAGTGATAATATAGTGAAAATATTCTCAGATGTGAGTAATCTGAAAAAAAAAATGTAGGTAGAAAATTTCAATATGACAGAAGGTACAATAATTATGTAAATTTCACAAAGTTAATTTGGGAGTTTTGTTGATTCCGTGAGATTTTTATAATGTAAATGTAATGTACTGTATGTGATTTGGCTTAATAAAAGTTGGGAAACACTTGGCTTAAAGAACAAACACACACACACACACACACACAAATAATAATAATAATAATAATAATAATAATAATAATAATAATAATAATAATAATAATAATAATAATTACATAATAGGCTATATGTTAAAATAAGGAGTTATTTTTCCATTGAAATGAAGATCATATCAAACCTGCAGTGGATGATGATTGGGCAAGAGCGTCCACGGTAGCATTTATTCACCTTCCTGAGCAGAGACAAGTGTGAAAATATTGTCTGTTGTGAAAATATGCAAGGTCAAAATTAAACATGGTTTATATGTGAGTGACAGGCGCCTTGCTGCAGCCACATCAGCCCATGATCATTTTTGTGACTATGCAACTGGACTCAGACTAACTAGCTGCAAACCACAAGAATGACACAGACTGATATGTTCAACAAAAAAAAAAAACTGGCATGAAGGGTGGAGTACGGGACAAATATATATTTTCTTCACCTCATTATGGTTGTTGTTGTGTTTTGTTGTTGTTGTTTTTTTGTACAGTATTCCGACCTTTTCCTTGCCGACTCCATCCATGTCATTCTTTTTTGAGGTTGTACCTGCGGAAGTCCAGCAGAGGGCGCGTGGAGGAGGGGATCCCATGAGCCGGCCAGCTGAGGAAGTGGAACTGAGTCAGGGTTCGGGTCTCCTGCGTCTGAACGTTCTTCAGGTAGAAGCTTCGCACCAGGAAGTCGTTGCACCAGATGTGCTCCGACACCAGGTTCACCTTGCAGACAGGAACCCAGTACAATTAAAGCGATACTTGACTCATTGAGCCATTTTCAGCAGTAAAAAGTTAATAATTCTTCTTTAATTAATGTGGTAACTTCATTATTTTTCATGCACAATTAATACCTTTAAAAAGTAATTTTTCTGCTTGTTGTCAGCTGATAATGACATCATCTGTGCTGAGGAAGTCAGTAATGACCAATCATGGCTCAGTTTACTGACCAAAACCAGAAAACAGGTGAGCCATGATTGGCCGTTATCTACTTCCTCAGCACAGGTGATGTCATCATCAGTCGACAGCAAGTAGACAATTTACTTTCTAAAGGTATTAATTGTACATGAAAAATAAGGAAGTTACCACATTAATTATAGACAAAATATTAACTTTTCACTGCTGAAAATTGTTCAATGAGTCAAGTATCCCTTTAAAGAGGAAGTCAACCTCCATTGTTTTTTTTTGTTTTGTTTTTGCCAATAATATGCTCTCTGCAGCCCCATTAGTCTAAATATGATATTCTGGTTAATATTGCGTTAGTGGAATATGACTTAAGTTGCAAAATCCAGATGTTTTTATCCATCTCAGGGGGCGGCCATTTTGCCACTTGCTGTCGATTGAAGATGTCATCACAGTTGCTCAGTCAACAACCAATCACAATGCAGCTTCCTGAAAACAGGTGAGATCTGATTGGTTGTTGTCTGAGATGGCTCAAAACATGGATTTTTCTTCGTAACTCATATTCCAAAACTGTAATATTAACCAGAATGTCATGTTTAGACTAGTAAGGTCACATATGACATATTTTTGTCAAGAAACGTTTCAGGTTGCCTTCCACTTTAATGTTTCAGGTACTTGCAATTTTTACTGTCATCTTTTGACACAAGTGAAAGGAGCTGGTGAATTGGCGGCACTTGATAGACAACAGTAATTAACAATATCACAACAACAACAACATCACTAATTACCCAAAGCTGGAGTTGTATATGATTACTTGTTGACATTGCCAAGGCTAACTCTTGTTTATACACCTGCATTGATAACATGTATTGCTGTTCCCATTTGAATCTAAATATTGTCTGGCTCTAATTCCGTTTGGACATTTGTTGTAACAGTCAAGGCGACATGATAAGGCTGTATTGTGGCTACAATGAAACTGCTGTCAATACGCAAAATGGGGTTGGTGGTCTGGTTCCTGGAATGCAGCTGGCGTGGGCCGCTCTGCTGGGTGAGCTAGGCTGGGCAGCGCACAGGAGGCATCAGGAGAACTACAACGTGCTAGCAACCAGTGGTGCTAGCTGACCAGAATCGAGGCAAAAATTGCTTGAATAGCAATGGGCAGATGCAAGCCGATCTATTCTTCTGGAAGCCACAACATGTGTGAAAGCTGATCCGAGGTCAGCGAAGACGCTACTGGTGAAAGAGAAGAATTGCGCTTGCCTTGGCTGCTTGCCTGGCGGGGTGGGACTAGCCGCAATCTACACACGGACATTCAAGATGAACTGAGCGAGCAGTGTCTGGGATAGTATGGGATGGATGACGATAAAAATCAATGACTATTCTAAATAATGTATATGACTGATGCGTGATAGTAATGGGTCAATGGGGACGGGTCTCGAATAAACCTCGGCTTCTACCCGAATGTCAATGTTGCAAATGATGTGATGTGATTGATGTAAGCTGTAATGTGTCCGAAAGGAAAAAATGAATAAACCAAACTAAACCAAACCAAGTATCTGTGTAATTACTTTGGCCAGATTGAGACGGGCAGTGATGGAACAATCTCGCCATATACCGTATGCGATGCTCAGGATGTAAGCGCTGAGCTCACCTCATAGATATGGTAGAGCGAGGATCCTTCATCTGGCCAGTAGCGGTCACATTGTTTCTCTCCCTCTTCCACCAAAGCCGTCATCATGACGATCACCGAGCAGCCGCTTTCCCACACCATCTATGCAGTGGTCGGATCAAACCACAAACAAATACTTTGTTACTGTTCTTTTTTTTTTTTTTTTTAGATATTTGTACTTTATTTTTCAGATTTATTTATTTTTATCCTACATTTAAAAACAGACCTCTGCATTTTCTACTCCTTGCTAGAGATAAACCGATATGGTTTCTTCAAGGTCAATTTGGAGCCGATGTTGAATTTCAGTAAAAGGGAGAAAATATTGGCGTCAATGATTTTTATAATGCAAACTCCAACTCTTTGTTCGAAAGTCTTAAAGAATATGTTTATTGAACAACCTTTCAGATTTTTTATTTTATTTTATTTTTTTAAATCTTAGACAATCGTCATATATGTTTTAAAATTCAAACAAAAATTTCAGGGAGCTCCCAGGGTCATCAGTATGTCTTAAAAATTAAATGAAAACCTAAATTCACAAGTAAATATCACAGCTCCCTGTAGTTTTCTAGAGTAAATACATTTTGCCAAAATTTCAAAATAACTGAAATGTAAAATTTTCATGTATCTTTGTATTACTTACAAACAAAAACAAAAGATGCAGAGTTCCTCGAGTCAGCATCATCTCTTATAAAGTTAACTGAAAATCCAATTAAAAATTGATAGTGATTATATATATATATATATATATATATATATATATATATATATATATATATATATATATATATATATAATTAAAATATATAATATATAAATATATACATATATATTTTTTTTTTATATATAAACATACATTTGAAAGACCGATACCGATATTCGTCAAAATGCCAAATATCGGCGCTGATAATCGGTCTATCCTTGCTCCTTGCATTTCCATGAATAACTGGCTTTTTGCTTATAATTTTGCTGCAGCATTCAGCCATCTTTCATCCATCGATGATGAGCGCACCTAAAAGTGCATCAAATGTAAGTAAAGTGTGTCACTGACCTGCCAGAAGTCCGCGATGGTGTGGGAAAGGGGTCCCTGGGTGGCAATATAGGCCGGCATCCGAGGGTCATGTTCAATCTGAAGCGAGCAAGGGAGGGAGAGGGTGAGCTGATGGGCAAGTTTCCATGGCAACCAATGATGATAATCACCACTCACAAACATTTTGGTTTATTTGGCTTTCGGGTGAAATGTTCAGGATGATCCGAAAATGCACTCGAATGTTTGGAGGTGAACTTCATTTGTTTAATGTTTCCGTACTTTTTGCATTACTTGCTGTTCTCGAACGAGGAGCTGAATGGAAAAATTCCCCCAAACTACCGGAACATTGTTGTATAAGTGTATTCAGAAAAGTCAAATTAAGCTCACCTGTAAACGTTATAAGTGCATTTTAGGTTCGACCTGAAATTTCACCTGAAAGCCAAGTATCGTTTCTATGAGCTTTGTATGGAGGACCAAAACGGCGGCCAAAATTCAAAATAAATACACAACTAAATAAATAAATCCATACATTTTCTGAGCCGCTTTTCCTCACAAGGGTCGCGGGGTAAATAAATAAATAAATAAATAAATAAATAAATAAATGACTAAATAAATTACATAAATGACTAAAAGTGAAAATAAATACATTTCCATTTCAATTTATATATATATATATATATATAATTTTCTAATTTGATTTTTTTATATCTGTTTTTATTTTCATTTTATTTAGTCATTTATTTATTTTGAATTTTGGCAGTTTTGGTCCTCCATACTGTGTGCTACTCAGAGCAAAAGTTCTCCAAAGTCGGGGCTCACTATGGGGCTGGCGTTGATGTAGTCAGAGCGAGAAGGATTGATCTCTGGTTTAAGCTTCACCCTGGCGTGATCGTCTAGGAGAAGCAGCATATGAAACGATTTAGGATTTATGAGGTTGCGCGTGGCAGCGCGACAGCCGAAAGGTATCGTGAGGAACTCACAGGCCAGCGAGTGGTGAAAGCGGTTCTTCTTGATGTTGGGCTCGCTCAGGGCCGCGGTGACACTGCTGGGCTCCGCCTGGTAGGAACACAGAGCCTCCCACTCTTTCAACAGACGGTCTTTGTTCCTCAAGTGGTCCTCCATGTATGCCTTTGTAAAAAGCAAAAGACAACAATTCGTCTTTCACATACACGACTCGCGAAAAGTTAGGAATGTAGCGGGCTGGACGCGGTGTCTGGGATGTCACACGTACGCCACCTCCCCCAAGCCCATTTCCCCATGCCTAGATCTGCAAGTCTTCCGATTCTGTTGGAATGTTTCATTATGTGGCTGTATAGCCGGGTTTTTTTTTTCCAGGTTCATGCTGTGCCCCCTCTTTAAGGTTTTTGGACACAACTTTCATCACTACTTGGGCTGGGGAAAAAAGTTGACCAAGTTGACTTGAAAAATGATCTGGTCTTTAATTCTTCTGATAGTGCACCATCTAGTGGCCGAATGGTGGGTGTTATTGATCTGCTTAAAAAAAAAAAAAAAAAAAAAATCCCCAAAGAAACGTCATAAAAAAACACTTGGGCTGTCATTATTCCAAAGTATAACCTGCTAGGCTACCACTCGGTTTTAGGTGTTCATCACTTAACCAGTTTGAGGGCAGTCATGCACTGAACGTGCCCAGAAGAAGACATCAACGGGAAGTTATTGAGCTCATGTTTAGTCATGAAATAATGTTGAAACGTCGTCTGTAAGTGATTTTTAAGACATGTGTCAATGTAGATAAAATGATGTATGTGTGAACTAAATTGTAGTTTGTTTACCTTAAATGGTAGGGCTGGGAATCTTTGACCGTTTCACGATTCGATTCGATTAGGATTTTTGGGTCTACGATTCGATTCAGAATCGATTTTCGAATCTCGATTCAAACGATTTTCAATTCAAAATTATTTGACTGACAAATGATTTCTGCTTCAATTTACAGATATGTACAACATTGTCATGATTTACTCCAGTCTGCTTTTCAAGACAAAATGACAAATAGAGACATTGAAGTCTTTTTTTGTTGTTGTTGTTTAAACATGTATTAATTTTGTATTGTAAGTGCCTTTTTACACAAAAACAGCATGTGGGCTACAACTGCCTTTTCCCCTTCTTCTTCATTTCTATTTTAAATAAAATCGATTTTTGGATATTAATATCGATTCGATTCGATTAATAAATGAGAATCTTGATTCTTTTATTCGATTTTTTGGCACACCCCTATTAAATGGTAATCGCAAGAAAGCACGCTAATGCTAATTGAAATTACTAACAGTTTAGCATAGGCTCATTTTGTTGGTGTTGGTGGCAGCCATTTTCACTGAAGCAACCCCGGCTGTTTTAATGGATTTTGACTGCTTTTGCAAGGCCTACAGAATATTGTGTTCTATTGCTAGAAAAACATGTAACCTACCAAAAGAACAATAAGAGTCTCTTCTTCTTTCATCAGGAAAAAAAAGTAAATTTCTATTCATTTTCGTTTTGCCTCAATTAGCATTAGAATATAGCTAAGTTTCATCATTATTCACAAATCTATTTAGAATTTGGAATAATTGAGCTTGAACATGGCCCTGGTTGATCTCTTATACTCTGCTACCACCTGCTGTCTCTTCAGTTCAGAGGCTGTATCAAAGCCTTCTGTATTTTCTAGCACAAAAAAACTATATAAAAAAAAAAGTCTCAATAAATACATCTTTGGGACCATGGTAATATTTAAAATAGAAAGTATTTTTATGTTTTTGGGAGTAAAGGCTGAATGGATGGAAAATCCCTTTTACGGCCTACCAGAATCATGTGTCCAGTGGAGATATCCATGTTGGCCTGCGCCGGCTCCTCGCACCATGACGGCGTGCTGCTGTGGGAGCTGGGACTGGGCTGGGCTCCGTCGCTGAACTGGGACGACACGCTGCTCACTCTCGAGTCGGCGCCCCTGACCGCTCCCGACGCTCTTCCCGCACCGGCCACTCCTCCTCCTCCTCCTCCGCTTGGCCCCCCAACGGCGCCCAGGGCGGCGGCTTCCAGGCGTCCGAAGGCACCTTTGGACGCCATATGCTGGCGACACAGGTCCTGGTGAGCCAGTTATGCATGTCTCATGTTGTTAACCTTTCATTCACTTTTAAATCTTTATTCAGCCAAGGTCACACTCATTTTATAGAATTCACATTGAGTCATGTTATAACTGCACAAAACTAATGTACAAGGCCCAAACCAAATCAAAATACCATAAAGCATTCAAAATCACACTGAATGATCTTTAAGCACTTTTTTTGAAAGACTTTTACACGCCATGGGCTTCCTCACCTGGTACTCCTGGTGGGTGAAGCTTCCCCCCTCTCCCCCCAGGCCCAGCTTCTTGGCCGCCAGTCGGTGGGCGTGGTGACGCAGGCAGGTGACGCTGAGGGCCGCCAGCAGGATGCCACCAATGCAAGCGAAAGCCACCAGGGTAGAGGAAAGCCAGCGAGAGCCCGGCTGGACTCGGGTTGCCACGGGCAACGCTTTGTCGTCATTTTTCACTTGCTATTGAGAAAAAATATTTAAAAAATAATAATGTCGAGGTTTATTTATATAGCGCATTTAAAATACAAAGTGTTGCACATATTAAAATAACATTGTGATGAAAGAAAATACAAAATTTACAAATGACAAATTCTCGTATTTCCATATATATGGATACATTTGAGTCACTCACCAATTAGCTAACCACCATGGTGTTATTTTCATTACTGCCATCAAGCACAACTAGGAAGTATTTGTATTGTTTGTGTGTTGGTCACTTCATTATTTGGTCGGATTACACATGGGTGGCAAAATTACGCTTTTGAATCAAAAATCGACGTTTAAGATTTACAGACAGCAACTCAAAATGGTTGTAGAAGATCATGGTTGTTTTTTTATGGTTCTGTAGCCTGTACAGTAGATATAAAAAGTATACACACCCTTGTTTATTAAATGCGATGTGATATACAAAATAAGACCAAGATAATCGTTTTTTTGTTGTTATTTTTAATTCCACAATTAATGTAAAAATAAATATATAAAAATAAAAAATCCTCTGAGTGATGTGCTTGAGTGCACACCTAATAACTGGTGATGTGGCTGTGATAAGAATTAATCAATCACATCCAATCTCATGTCAAATAGGAGTCAGAGGTACACACCTGCCACCAAAGGGCCTCAGATTACCCCCAAATAAATTTTTAGCAGGCTTTTCCCGGTATATATATATTTTTTTCTCTCCAACAGAAACATTAAAGTTTTGTCACTGACTGCTAATTCAAACAATTCATAATTCTTTACACCCCGTCTAAGAGTTCCTCTATTAATATTACAAGTTGATATACACCGATCTTGATGCCATGACAATTTTATTTTGCTCACGGGATGAATAAATAATCTCTCTTTTCCTAGTGGGCTGTCTGTCTCATTCTCTGTCGATTGTTTGGTGTTGTCACCTGGCCGTCGCTGTTGTGCAGAACCTTCGAGCTTGCCTCAGTCTCCACGACGCTCTTATCTGCAACTGAGCATGTGCAGACTGACAATAACTTTGGGACCATCCATCTTTGTGAATTTTGTTATGAATGCATAATTTTGGCAAACATCCAAAAGTGATGCAACATTAACCTTCTTTCTCTGGCAGGTTCTTTAAGTTTGGCTTGGTCCCGTAGGTTATCACTGGACCTGACACACTGGTAAAAAAGACAGAAAAGGGTATTTGTTAGGAAAATTATTGTAAAAGTGTTTTGTTTATATTAAAACATTGGGTTGGTCATACTCTTCAGGTTTGTGGTTTCCCGCTTCAACGTGAGTTTCCTTTTGGACCTCCACCGGTTTGGAGGACTTGATGATTGGCAGACCATCTGGGGCAGCCATTTTGTGCTCCATGAAACCCTTTGCGATCTGATGAAGAAAATAAACTATTGTCATGTTTCATTTCGGTGGGGTTGGGATTTTTGTTGTATTTTGGGTGGTCATGTTGTCTTTTGTCTGGTTTGTCTTCCTTGTGTCGTCATGGTTAACCTAGTCCACATGCGTGGGTCTTCCCTTCCCAGTGTGTGTGACCAATCAGTGCCCTAAGCCTATTGTGTTTCCCAGGTGTGTCTTGTTAGTGTCTCATTAGTGTTGGTGTATTTAGTCAGTGGTGTTTATTCACGCATTGTCTTGTCGAATTGTGTTGGTGTTGTTAGCCAAGCCAAGCCAAGCCAAGCCAAGCCAAGCCAAGCCAAGCCAAGTTTTGTAAGAACTGTTGTTTGTTGGTCTCCAGTCAAGTTTCCACGCATCTTTGTCACATTCAGTCGCCCACGTTCTGTCAAGTTCACCCTCTTCCATGTCTGGTCAAGTTTCCCCACGCCTTGCCAAGTCACTCTCACGGCCGAGCCAAATCACTCTCACGGCCGAGCCAAGTCACTCTCAGGTCCCAGCCACGTCTTCCACGTCCCAGCCAAGTGTTCCATGTCCCACCAAGTCACCCCACTTTCAGTCCAGTCGTGTCGACCAGTCTGCTCACATCCCGTCCCGTCTTCTACTTGTTTCTAGTCAATAAAGTTACTCTCATTCCTGTCTGTCACCCTGACTTGCTTTTCCGCCATTGGGTCCATCTCCCCTCATCCACTCGCTCCACATATCGTGACAACTATCGTCACTTTAACAAATAAATGTACAGTATATGGAAAATTTTGCTTCTTAATTCATTAACATCCCTGTAAAGTTAAAATAAAAATGTCTTGTAAAATAAAAATACCTGTCAATCAGATATCACTGCTAAAACCTAGAAAAATGGATGCTACTTCATCTAGCATCTTTCTTATGCCTATACATAATTACCCATTTGATCTGTGAAAATACTGTATATCAATTTTGAGCTTTCAGTGACTGCATGAAATATATCCCACCTGGTCGATGCAGGACTTTTCCATGCCACAACGACTAGGCGCTCTAAAGCAGTCATTATTATTATTGTCTATCTAGAAGCCCCAGTACTCTCTGTTACGTTGGACTTATGACGCAATTTTGATTTTTAGAAATGAAATGATAATGTAATCCGAGAAGCAAAATCTCCCTCTACTTGCTGCATAAAGACTTTACTTTTAAGAATGTGTGCTACTAAAAATACTGTATATGAAAATTTTATTTATATTTTGCCAACAAAATGGAATTTAAAGGGTTAAACGCAAACATGAATGGATATTTTCTATTCATGACAAGAAGTGTTGGTTAAAAAACATGCAGTAACAAAAAAAAAAAAAAAAAACTCAAAATTGCACAATGTCAGTATATGTATGTGGCCAATGGCCATAAACAGCTGAAATGGAATTAAAATCCAATTAAGACGAGTAAAAGTACAAGATACATATGTAATGTGTTAATGACGCGCATGTGGCTCACCTTCTTCCCCATGTCAACATTGTTTCCGTACTTTTCTGGAAGAAACACATCACAAGAGGATGAGCAATGATTTGTTGTACTTTTACGTGCTTCTATCTATTTTCATAAAAGCACTTGGCAAATGTGAACGTGCGTCAGTATGATGATGGTCCATCATGTCCGCACGACAGTTTGCATTGAAATGTGAGAAGCGGAAACCTTTGATTGCTTTCTGGCTGAAGGAGCTCTCCAGCTGCAGCTGCTTGAACAAAGCCGGCAGTTGTTCTCGCTGCTCGGGGGTCAAATCTTGGACCTCCAGGCCGTAGTGGTCCAGCAGCTGATCCAGACGCTGCGCAGAGCGTGCTGCAAAACAGTTCAACAACACGCCGAATGTTACTCTTGTGGCAATCATGAAAGGTGAGAACGTTAGCTAATTTAGCATGTTTTGGGTGGTCAGTTCACACGATTAGCAAAGCTATGGGAACACATTTTGATTGTGTGTGTGTATAATAAAAGAGGGTAAAATATTTTGTTTGCAAAGAAGTTATTGTCATTGTGTTATCAAAACTGGTATGACAGTAAAAATGCATTTTTACGATTTACTTTTATTTGCCTCTTCCTCTAAAGTGCCGAGTGTGAGTACTTCTTTCACCAATTTCCAATGTGGCATTTATTTTATTTTTTTATATCCCCATTATATTATTTGATCAACAAGACCTCTCTATCGAACTTTTCTCACCATCGAGTCCTGCCAGAGCGTCATACTTGGGCGCCACCTTGATGCTCTGTGGCTGCTCACTAAGATGTTCAATTTGGGAAACGTAGTCTTGATTATAGTCCGACAAGAAGTTGCGCTCTGGGAAGGAGGAGGCTAATCCTAACGATTGTGCGGGTGCTCCCCTGTGGCGGGAAGCAGCCTGGACAGGAGAGGAGGAGAAGGAGGAAGAGGAGGACGGAGAAGTGAGGTAATTGGACACCAAGTTCTGGAGAAGTTGCTTGTCTCGGTCCAGAGCCTTTCCCCTGGATCTGGAGCGGGGAGGAGAGTAGCGGAGGAACGGGGTGGTTGGATTATCTTCCAGGGAGTTGAGGGACCGTTCGGACACACCCTGAAGAGAATAATAATTATAGCAATAAGTTACAGAAAACAGACAGAAAAGTATACGTTAAACAAAATAAGACAAATAAACATACATACTACCGATACTTTCATATCATCTACAGTATCAAATAAAAGCCATTGAGGAACCCAAGAAATGCAAGAACCCAACAGACCCAACTGAGATTAGGATGGCTGATGTCGGTTAGTAGTTATACTCTAACAAACATTTGAGTCAAAAATAACCCAAATTGGGTCAAAAAGGGACTGACCCAACCTCTTGGGTTAAATGAATTGGGTTGTTTTGTAGAAAAATGACCAAAGAAATTGTGTTGTTTTATCTTGTGTTTTTCATTTAACCCAACTTTATGGGTTAAATCAATAACCCAATGACAGTTCAATGAATAATCCAAAAAGTTGAGTCAAATGAATAACCTGAAAACAACAACAACAACAACAACAACAACAACAATTTTGTGCTATTCATTTGAGCCAACTCTTGGGGTCAAATGGATGGCAGTTACATGAATAACCCAAAAAGTTGGGTCAAATAGCAAACATAACTACTACCTCTACGATTTATGTATTTTACGCGTGTTATAGATTTGTAAATTGATGTTGTGTATAATTCCGCCTCTTTTATCTTATAGGATATGTAATTTAACAATGCTGTATTGTGTATCTGACACTTCATATGTTAGTTGAATGTAATTTTGGTGCTCCGTATGTTGTATGTATGTAGTTTTTAACTGTTATGTAATTTTATTTTATGAGGACTACAGATGGAAATTAGCATATTGCTAAATCTGGTGCAGCCATCTTTTTAATGTTACTGTACACTGTCCTTTTAATAAACCAAACTCAAACTCAAACTCAAATGAATAGTTAAAAAATATATATATAAAAATAAACAACAATAATTTTTTGGGTCATTATTGTATAAAGCAACCCAGTTAATGTAAATTAATAACCCTTAAAGTTTGGTCGGTCCTTTTTTGACACGTTTGGGTTATTTTTGACCCATCTGTTTTTAGAGTGTAGTAAGTAGGGATGTAACAATAATGGCAATATCGTGATATCACGATATTAAAACTGCAACTAATGTCGTCGTCATCATGTCACGATATTAAAAGCAGAACATCTGTTAAAAAATGGCAGGTTGATTTCCATTTGTGCAGTTCTAGCACCCTCTGGTGGCTAATTTTTTAGTGCAGTTTAATTTTCACAAGGCATCTTTTGGTTTAAAATCCTCGCGAATGGTCAGATGGAGGGGAACGTAATATGCTTGTGAAGCGAGTCAATATGTGGAGGAACTCAATGTGTGCGTGCATATATTAAGTATTATTAGAGATTGTAGGTTGTTTATATGCATTTCTGATATATACAAAACCACAATATTGTATGTTTTTTGTTTTGTTTTTTTAGTATGAGCTCATTTATTACAATAATTTGTTACCTTTATTTGTATCGCCAACCTCCCCACAATATCGTGATAATTATCGTATCGTGCGCTTCATATCGTGATAATATTGTAACGTGATGTTTGGTTACATCCCTAGTAGTAAGTAAGTAAGGATGCACTCATACAACCTTTTTTCAGAGTACAAGTGAAAATGCAGTTTATTTTAATCAAATATCATCCATAAACACATCACAAACTTTGTCCATAATATGGCATAAGTTTACCCCCCCTAAAAAAAAAAAACAAATAATTGTTTCAGAGTAACAGTTTTACGTTACAGACATTGTAACATCCAAAGTATTGCCACGAATGTTACTTTCAATAAATGTAGCCTGTACCACAAGGCATTGCAGTTATGTGGTGTCTTAGTCAAAACACTAGGGGGCACTACGTTAAATGAGCGCATACAGTAGATAAGAGATGAAAAAGAAATAAGAGTCTGGTGTAGTGTTAACTTCCTCAACAAAAACTAAACAAAAATAATTTGGTCAACACACATTTTTCACTGGACTAAAACTAGACTAGACTAGACTAAAATCCTCATTAATAAACAATAGGTGGGACTAAATCAGTATGCATTTTCATTGACTAATGAAGACGAGATGAAAATGTCCATCCATCCATTTTCTTGACCGCTTATTCCTCACAAGGGTCGCGGGGGCTGCTGGCGCCTATCTCAGCTGGCTCTGGGCAGTAGGCGGGGGACACCCTGGACTGGTTGCCAACCAATCGCAGGGCACACAGTGACGAACAACCATCCACACTCACACGCACACCAAGGGACAATTCGGAGCGCCCAATTAACCTGCCATGCATGTCTTTGGGATGTGGGAGGAGACCGGAGTACCCGGAGAAGACCCACGCGGGCACGGGGAGAACATGCAAACTCCACCCAGGAAAGTCCGAGCCTGGACTCGAACCGGAGACCTCAGAACTGGGAAGCGGACGTGCTAACCACTCGACTACCGTGTCGCCCCGAGATGAAAATGTACTTCACTTAATAAAAAATTGACTAAAATTTATGGTTATTTTAGTTCCATGAACGAAAACGAGACAAAATGTTAATCTGACCGCTAACTAATGCTAGCTAATTTATTAGCTCATAGCTTGGAGCTAAAGTTGCCACTTTTTGATATACCATACTTTAATTTTGTGTAAAGTTGTTTTTCATCAAAAAGATGAGAAAATTTGATGTGAAATAGTTTTAGATACGAAATGTTCAACATTATCTTCTGTCAAAAAAACAAAAAACAAACAAAACAGGTGTTAAATGATTGTCCTGACTAAAACGCTGACAGTTTTTGTTGACTTAAACTAGATGAATAAAATGACAGTTTTCTTGGACTAAAATAAAGACTAAAATGTTTGACTTACAGTCAACTAAAAATGGACTAAATAAAAACGGGATGAGGTTGACTCACTGTGATAAAAACTAACAAGCATGATTGAGACTAGACTAAAACTGAGACTAAATTTAAAAAATGGCGGATAAAATTAACACTAGTCTGGTGGACATACAAGTAGGTACGGATGCTAAGGTACCACTGTGGGTTAACTAAAAAACAAGGTGCATAAAAAGAAACACACTTGATGGGACAATTCACCTCCTTTAGCAGTGGAACACCCTTGTCTCAACTTTAGTTTTGAGTCTCATCTTTGGAGCAACCAGAAGGCTCAAATTTTGGCTATGCCGCATATGATTGATGGCACAACTCCTGCAGCTTCAACATGAAAACTCACATTTTGGTAGAATATCACACGGTTATTTATATTTCTCTACCTGGTGGTAAATGTACGGATCCAGCAACGGCATCTGCCCATGTATGGAGGACGAGGAAGGGTCAAGTGTCAGGTAGTCTATGTACTGTTGTATCATTTGTGGGTCATCAGCTTCCTCAGGTCTCGGAATCCTTCGCTGACCGAGCAGCCTAGAAAAAACATGAAGAGTAAAAATTTGAAAATCTTCCTCTGGGATTGAGGTTGTGCTTGTGTGACTTTTCTTACTGTTTGCGCTGGTGAAGCTGTGAGGAGCTAATGGAGGGAATGTGACTCAACTCTCGCCCGATCGTTGCTTGGGTGACGTCATCCCTCCAAGTCATGCCTGCACGGCCAGCACAGGTTTTAAGGGCGATGTCTGCGTTTTAAGGCAAGTGAAGTTTGTGACTCACCTTGTGCCATCAGGTCTTTCAGAACCTCCTGCAGCTTATGCAGATCGGGTACAGACACCAGGTACTGGACTGGATCATGGTGGGGAGACCAACACTGCCCAAACAAGCCATCTGCAAGGGAACACAATAGATTAGAAGAGGTCAATTGCAGGCGGCCTCCTTGGATGGATACAAATAGGTGGATTAGGCCTTTTAATTCTTATTCCATAAAAACAATATTAATCACAACAGCATGTCTTATTATACTAGTGGGGCACATAGAACATAAAGCATAATTATTGCCATGTGGTTGCTTTAAATTCACATGTATAAACAGGGGACCAAAAATGCCTAAATAAAAAATAAATAAACAAATAAAAGTGAAACTAAAAACCAATATAAAAATACAAAAAATAAATCTGAATGGGGAATATATATATATATATATATATATATATATATATATATATATATATATATATATATATATATATATATATATATATATATATATATATTTGCATTAGGGCTGCACAATATCGAAAATCTATCGATATCGTGATATTTTGACCCATGCAATATGCATATCGCAAAGACATGCAATAAGTTTCATATGGAACTTTATGCTTTGATCTGAATTTGTCCAGTCAGCTGCGAACTAAAATGTGCACCACCAAAATAGTTGAACATTATCGAGAGGTCATAACAATTAATTAACTACAAATATATTGAGTTTTGCTTATTTTGCAACAGGGAAAATGCAATTCTTTCATTAGATCATAAAAATGTCATTTCTTTTTGTAAATATTAAATATCGCAATAATATCGATATCGTTATACTTAGCAACTATATCGCATGGTTTTCCAATATCGTACAGCCCTTATATATATATATATATATATATATATATATATATATATATATATATATATATATATATATATATATATATATATATATATATATATATATATATATATATATATATATATATATATACACACACACACACACATACGTACATATGTAAAAGTAAATGCTAAAATAAAAATCGAGACTCTCAAAATAAATATTCATCTTTATTGTCACAGTTATTTTTACTAGTTTTTTTTTTATCTCTTTTTTGTTTTTGTATTCATTTTTGATTGTATTTATTTATTTATTTATTCAGATTTTCTTATTGTTTTTATTGCCATTTATATTATTTTTTTATTTAATTTTTCATAATATTTTTTATATCCATTGTTATTTTCACTTATATTTATTTTGGCATTTTTGTTCCTCCATAATATACAGCCAGACATGACAGAGATTGCTTTACAATCTGCACATTGTCAACTAAAATTTAGCAGGGTAAAAAGTTCGAAGTGAAAAAAAAAACAAAAATCCATCGGGGCGTGTTCTGCTGCACTTTCACACGACTTGACATATAAATCACATCAACAGTCACTGCAGAGGTGTGTTTGTGTGTGTGTGTGCGCCGATGAGTCATCGCATCTCTGCCGCCGCGCCGCTCTCATCAAAACAAACGCACACACAAACGCACACACAAGCGAGACACACGGTTGTCAGGCAGGTGATGTCACTGTCGCCATAGCAACAGCTTCCCACAGCCTGCAATTGGCGGATAACTGCTGACGGTGGAGACGTCGTTTACGTTGCATTTCCTCCCATTTTGATTCATACGCTTTCTATCTTTACGTATGCCATATTGAACCTCAGACAAAACAATTTGGTTTTCGTGCACCAAACAAACACGCAGTAGATGTTATGCTGCTTACGCATGATTATTTGGACTTATACTGGACATTATTGATCCCTTTGGGATGGCTTCCTCTGGGAAATTTACATATCCAGCAGCAATAAGAACAGATAATAAAATAAAAAATAATTCAATCAATCAATAAATAAGGTTATTACACCAGAGATTGAATTAACAATAATAATAATAATAATAATAATAATAATAATAATAATTGTGCGCCACTCCTGGAATACAAATGGATCCACTTTGTCTAGCTTTTACTGCTCTGCCCGTGAAAGCTGCATAATGACATGTGATTGAAAAGTGTCGACTCATTACGGGCTCGGGGATATTGGAAACCATTACGAGGATGTACAACAAACTCACCATCATTGCACAGCTGATCTCTGGGACAAAGCTTCTTCTCAAATAAGCAACCTGGAAACAAGCAACTAGTGTTAATTTCCTCAACAAAAGTGAAACAAAAATCATTTTGTCAACACAAATTTTTCACCGGACTAAAACTAGACCAGACTAGACTAAATCCCTCATTGATAAACAATAACTGGGACTAAATCAGTATGCATTTTCATCGACTAATGAAGCGAGATGAAAAAAGTCCTTCACTTCATAAAAACTGGACTAAAATCTATGGACATTTTAGTTCATGAACAAAAACGAGACAAAAATGATATGATTTTGTCAAATCTTGTCTCTACTAATCTGTAACGTCTGAGACACTGTCATGTGACACACAGTACTAACACATGGGACAGGAGGTGGACTCACCGTGAAAGGTTTAAAAAATAAAAAAAAATAAAAAATTATAGTTATAACTTAAAGGATCATCGTGCAGTTTGTCACTTTTTTACTCGCGACTGCCACCTCTGGCCCTAAGTAACTGCAGCATCTGTGTTAGGCTCGTTCATTGTGCGCGTGCCACAGTTGACAAACGAAGAAGTGACTTCAAATGAGGTAAGAAAAACTCCGCCCCTGCCCTCACCAAAGAAAGTGTACAGTGTGCGGGGACTACTATAAAGGGAAGATAAAAGCTGATAGATGCAGTCAGAGTAAAACAGTCAGGGCTCTTTGTACTCATCTGAGCATTGGTGGAGCATGCATGATGTAGAAAAAGCTTTAACGGTGCCTTTTTAAACGGCACAATGCACCTTTAACATTCATCCAACGCCTATAACGTTCCAACAATAATGTTAAAGGGATACTTTACTAATTTAGCCATTAATATTTTGCCTATAATAAATTTGACATTTTCATTATTTTTCACGTACAATTAGTACCTTTAAAAACACATTTTGCAACTTGTTGTCGAGTGAAAATGACATCACAAGGCCTCAGGTAATCAATCACAGCTCAGCTTGTAAATGTCACATGACCAAACCTAGAAAACAGGTGAGCTGTGATTGGTTTACCTGAGCACTTGTGATGTCATTTTCAGTCGACAGAAAGTTGCAAAATGTGTTTTTAAAGGTACCAATTGTACGTGAAAAATAATGAAAGTATCAAATTAATTATACACAAAATATTAACTTTTTATTGCTATAAAGGGCTAAATATAAGTCTCCCTTTAATACGACTGTATTAATGCTGGCTAACTTGCTAGCTCATAGCATGGTGCCATAGCAGCCACTGTAATTCGGTGTCAAGTTGTTTTTCATCAATAAGATGAGAAAATTGTTATATGAAATAGTTTTAGATCCGAAAAAGTTCAATATAATCTGCTGACAAAAAAATAAATTAAAAATACACAGGCGTGAAATAGTTGTCCTGACTAGTCTAAAACTCGACTAAAACGTCAGTTTTTGTTGACTAAAACTATCCATCCATCCATCCATTTTCTTGACCGCTTATTCCTTACAAGGGTCGCGGGGGGTGCTGGCGCCTATCTCAGCTGGCGCCTATCTCAGCTGGCTCTGGGCAGTAGGCAGTAGGACACCCTGGACTGGTTGACAGCCAATTGCAGTGACTAAAACTAGATGAATAAAATTACGTTTTATCGGACTAAAATAAAGACTAAAATGCTCGATTTATACTCGACTAAAAATGGCCGAAAAAAATGGGACGAGGTTGACTAACTGTGATAAAAAAAATAATAAGCGTGACTGAAATTGCACTAAAACTTACACTAAATTTCAAAATGGCAGAAAAAATTAACACTACAAGGAACAGAGTCTGAATTCCGTTTAGACAACAACAACAAAAAAGTGGGGGAGGGGGGCATGGTCATGCTTCATCAATAAAACCACAAGACAGAAATAGGGTAGGCACTGTAGCTCTTCGTAAACATGTGTCTTCTCCTTGACCTTTTCTGAATCTTGTGAGGTGGTAAACAGCAGCAGATGTGAGATCGCTCGCTCTGTTCTCATTATTCGCACCTTGTTTGACTTCATGAAGGTTTGATTATTATCCTGTAGTGTGATGATTGCACACGAGGCGAATCGGATGACTTTATTAAAGAGAATTGGCAAAATGTCTTTCCCACAGAGTCAGTTGGTTATTGAGGAAATGATGTCGAGTACAAGACCATCACACTGACATCTTGCTAAAAGGGAAAACTGTGGCGGAAACATCCGGGGAGCCCATCCCCGTCTAATCCCGCCTCCACTCACACATGCACCTCCCCCCACCCACTAGTCTCGGCCCATAGAACAAGAGACGTGAATTTAATTTGGCCTCTGAAGAGCAGATCTGTTAAAAAAATGCTCACAAAACATTGATCACTGAAATGTGAAATGAAACAAAAAAACATTTTGAAATGTCACAAACTGAAAATCCCTTGATGATCCCCTTCAAAGGAGGTGTGAGAGATTACACGTCGGTGGACTCTCATTATCACCATCATCATCATTGGTCATTTATGTCAACATTGGATCATTCAGAAATCATCAGGGGACTTCTGGAATCATTTGGCTGCACTGGGAGAAAAGGGGGTGAGTCATTTAGCACGTTCTACTTTTTAATTATCTTTTTTTTTATTTTTTTTTTATAGATATTATGATATTATACAAATTTCGTCCACATCATGATTGGGTCCCACTTGGTGTTGTTTCTTCACCAAAAAAAAAAAAAAAAAAAAACAACTTGATATCTTCATGTTTGAAGCCTGACGTGTGACAAAAGGTCCAAAAGTTGTATAATACTTTTGCAAGATACTGAATAGGCAGTGGGAACCTCTGGGTACCTCACAATACGATTCAATATGCGATAGAAGGCCTACGATGACGATTATCTCACGATATGACGATTCCGCGATTATCGATATATTGGTCAGGTCACATGTCCACGATAATCGACGATAAAACTACTCAAGACATAAACTGACTCTTGTTTAATAAGAAAATTGTTTATTTTTGTACCATCACTGAAACACAATATTAAAACTGGTGTCTTCTTCAAAGTGAGTACTTTAGTGTACTTTCTTTCATCAAATACAAATGTGTTCTTAACAGATAACTTTCTGTGAACAAATTTGTGTCTTTATTCATCACTATTTTCATGCAACATATCAGTCAGTGAATAAATAGATAAAATCTGATTTGTGTCTGCATTCTGGGATCCAACCCTTCAGCAAACAACAAATAGTTCTTAGAAAAAACGGCCAGCAGGTGGCAGCAGAGTATAAGAGATCAGCCAGGGCCATGTTGCAACAAGCTCTTTTCCCCAGTGTTTTCAACAGGTTTGTGAGTAATGATGAAACTTAGCTATATTCTAATACTCATTGCTGCAAAACAGAAACAGATACAAATATACTTTTTTTCCTGATGAAAGAAGAGACTCTTACCTTTCTTTTGGTATGTTGTGTGTTTTTATAGCAACCGAACACAATATTCTGTAGGCCTTGCAAAATCAGTCAAAATCCAGTAAAACAGCTGGGAGCAAATGGGGTTGCTTCAGTGAAAATGGCTGGGAGTGAATGAATTAAGAGGTGCTCCCCCTAGCGGCCCTCCAAGTAATTGCTCAATGAGTAATGAACAATGGAGCCTTTATAGCGACTGTATATTCAATTCACTTAAATTCAATTCAATGTTTTATTTCATTCCTTTAAAAAAAAACAAGAGAGAAATGAAAGGTGACAGAAAAAAGTAAAACTTTTATTAATTACAAATATCGATACTTGGCGTAGGCATATAGCTAATCGATCGGGAAACAAAGTATCACGATTTATCGCGATACCGAGATATTTTCGCACTCCTAATACTGAAACGGTTTCAGTGGTGTGTGGTGGTGTTCGGCTAAAAAAGGACTGCCAATTTCAACCAAACTGCAGCAGGTAGGAGAATGCCCACGATAACAAGTGGACTGATGAGGAAGATGAGGAGAGAGACGATACCCATGGGACTACTATTGTTGTCGATAGAGCAGATGCTGTGCCCATTGTTGTCGTCACTCAAACTCTATCCTGGTTTTCTCTCTCCATTTACCCTTTCGTCTGTCTCTGCAAAACAGCCAAGACAGACGGTTCTCTTCAGTTTGTTCCTTCAACGGAGTTAGTGTCTTGAGACATCTTCAGTTGTCGGTGGGAGCTATAGAAAGTTGACTTAACTTGGCTGAGGATCATCAGGTGGCAGGAGTTGACGAAAAATGCAGAGGGAGAAACGGGCAGGATGGCGTCCCTGCTGAGTGGTAGGCGAGGCAACAACATGGCAACCCGGAGCGGCTCAGTTGAACTTTGGACCTGATCATTGTGACTGCACCGCCATTAAGAACGGCCTGAAGTGTCTCAAAGACATGGGCGAGGATTATCGTTCCGCCGTCATCACACTCAAATAGACCCTTCCAACTGATGTCACCGCTTGGCTCTCGCTCCGCAAACATCCCGCAAACATCCCGTAACAAATGAATGTAGAGAGCTTGATTTTTGGCGAGCGTTTTCGATATCTCACGTATCACAAAAAAACTATATTACTGTGAATCATTGAAACCAGTCGTTTGGAGCCGCTAGCTACAAAAAAAAAAAAAAAAAAAAAAAAAAGTAGGGCAATGTGGAAGTGGAAGCTTAAAGGGATAGTTCGGATTTTTTGACATGAATCTCTATTTCATCCTCACCTCCAGTGTGTGCGATCAGCACTGACTTACCCCTGACAGCGTTCTGTGACACGAGTTCTGGTCCGGTGTTGGACGACAGGAAAATAGTCCAGCAAGCTGGCTGGTGTCACGGAAATAAAGCGTTTTTCTTCTAAAAACAATTTGTGTTCAAAAGAGTGATACATATGCATCACAATGCTCCTTTCTGAAAAAAAGTCAGACGCCATTACCGCCAGACACTACTTTTCTGTGCGTTCGTATCACTGCGCGGTCCCCGCATGCAGCTAGCTGATAGACGCGCACTAATCTACAAGTTGTTTGTCTTTTCGACGGCGGAAGGCGCGACTATCAGCTGTCTGCTGCGCGTCTTATCAACTGTCTACAGGGCGCCGCGCAGTGATACGAACGGACAGAAAAGTAGTGCCTGGTGGTAATGGCGTCTGACTTTTTTTCAGAAAGGAGTATTGTGATGCAAATGTATCACTTTTTTGAACACAAATTGTTTTTAGAAGAAAAACGCTTTATTTCCATGACACAGCCAGCTTGCTGGACTATTTTCCTCTCGTCCAACACCGGACCAGAACTCGTGTCACAGAACGCTGTCAGGGGTAAGTCAGTACTGATCGCACACACTGGAGGTGAGGATGAAATAGAGATTCATGTCAAAAAATCCGAACTATCCCTTTAAGGTGTGTTGTTTTTGGTTGAAACAGTATGTCAATCAGTACGTTCATGGTGTAAATTGTCATTCATGAAATCGTTTGTGTCCGGATATACTCGTCTTGCTATATATATCAAGTCTTCAAGCTAGCTTAGCTTGCTAGCTGCTAACAAACAGACCACACGTTTACAACACATTCCTCAGCAGAAATCAAGCCCGAGTTAAAGTGTTCATTGTGATAAATCGTTAACTTTTTGTTCAAAATTACTTGAATACTTATGCAAAAAATGTATGAATTATTGTTTCCCTAAAGATATTATGGCACATTCATCACATCTGCCTGGAATTTACAATCAGAGGTTAATGTTATGATCCACTGTATATGAAAAAGAGAAAAACTACCTGATATAAAATGATCTGAGCATACCCTCGTAATTTTTGTGGGTGCAAAGCAGTTGCGTAATAGTTTTGTACTTGTCTTTCACTCTTCACTGTCTTCCGCCTAGTTTAGAATCTCTGCCGGCAGCCAAAAAGAACGATCTCATCTCTCTTTGAGCCATTCGAGCATCCGTCGGCCGCACACAAGTTCACCAATAGCGTTGCTCGCTGATTTATCAACTGTTTGACCTATTTTCTAGCTCACACTGATTGTTTTCTAATTCACTTGCATTGACGCCCTGCCCTCCACCGCAAGGGGGCACACTTCAACGTGACGTCACACTAGAAAGGTCCCACTCGACAGTGTGTCGGGACCTGCAGTGACCTTTTATGCCTTTTATGCCATTTAAAGTTTTAACGAGTAGACGAGTAGATGATTGATACTATGTGAGACAAAAATCACTCCAACTACAGCCCCAAATCTCAGAATTGTGAGTCTAACCAATTATCCAACTAGGATTAAATCCCTGTTTTGTTATGTTTTGTTTTTTTAATCAATACTACAAATACCGCATTCATATGTTGCTCATGATGTACTTGAAGTGCTATTTTTTTTTAGGTGGTATTTGGAGTAAAGCTTGAGAACCACCATTCTAGAACAGTTATGTTGTCATCCTGTAATATTTCAGAATTTCAAAGACTATATACTATAGTGTAACTGCTTGTCGTCTCCTGTTTTTCTATGCAAAACAAAATTATGCAGAGAGACAGATATGCCAGAAGCCTCCATTTGCAACATATGGACACACAACACATTCCAGCCTTGACCGTTAGGATTTGACCATTTACATCAGCTCAAAGATAGTATAATGTGTTGCGAGTACATTGCTGGTGAATGAGATAGATACTTGGGGATACTTGGGGGTGTTTCAAGAAAGAAGTGTGCGCTGGAGCTCCTCTTACCGTGTCGGGCGGCTGAGCTGAAGCGACGAGAGGCGTTGAGGAGGAGGAGGAGGCACACGGCCAGCCACAGCCGACAACACTTCATGGTCCAGTGGGGCGAGGTGGCGAATAGCCGCTGCCGCTGTCGCCGCCTAGCAGCTGTCCATTGTCGAGATGAGGACAACAAGCAGCAGCTCGCCTGCCTGCGCTCCTCTCTTCTCTGCTGCTGGGATGGGAGGCGAGAGGAGGCGACACAATCCGTGGCATCACCAAAAGGGGGCGCCACAACGCACGGCAAACATGATGACGCCGGTGATTTGTGCCTTTTCTGATTGGGGCTACTTCGCAATTCCAAACATCCGGGCATTTCTGACACTTCCCCAATGCAACGCAATGCAAATGCTTCCTTTATAGGTGAAAAGGAACAGCGGATTGAAATTTTTTTTTTTTTTTGCTGAATATTTTTTAACTTTTTTTATCCCTTAAATGTCCCCAACTTGCCGATAATGAGAGATATGATAAAAATTTGAGCTAATAGTAATTAGTTACATACCATTGCAAGCTACGACAGCAATCAGAATGAGAAAATGTGTTTTTGTTGATTTTTGGTGAATATATCTGAACATTTTTGTCCCTTGAATGTCCCTAACTTCCATATGTCCCCAAATTGTCCAAAATGAGAGATATGATAAATATTGGAGATGTAGTAGTTACTTATCATTGCCAGCTACTACAGCAGTCAAAATAAATATATATATATATATATATATATATATATATATATATATATATATATATATATATATATATATATATATATATATATATATATATATATATATATATATATATATATATATAGGATAATCTTTATGGTGATTTGACGATACGTCAACCCGGAGAATGAAATTTGTAGACGTGTAGTGATTGGAACATAATTCACCCACGGAACGTTGGGACGAAGGAGGAGTTTGATGGGATGAAAGGATAAAAGAACAAAATGTTGGTAGGTCTGTGAGCCTCATGCAGAGTGAGTTGTTGTTGCTGTTAAACGCTGAGAAGCTGATGTCAATAAATCGCCGGTCTTTGGCTCCGGACTTCAACACTCTGCCTCCGACTCCCGTCAATGCTCGCTACATTGGTGACCCCGACATCCGCCTCGTTGACGTTTCCGAGGCTGAGAATTTGATCGAATTGAGCGACATGGCGAACTCCGCTGGTCTCAAGTTACCGGAGTTTTGGGAGTCGGCCGTGGCGACGTGGTTTGTACAAGCCGAAGCTCAGTTTCACGCACGTTTTGGAACCAAGGCGAAGAGGTGCCGCGCCCCTTGCTCCTTTGTTGCGTCGGGAAACGGCAACGCCTCCACTCAGTTGCAGCTGTGAGTGGGGGCGCAGAGTGCCGGCTGCTGTTTGTCATGGACACCCTTTCCAGACTCAAATTCCTTTGTGACTCCGGCGCCCGCAGAAGTGTGTTGCCTGCCTCGGCTGAAGATGCTGCCGGGGGCACTCACGGCCCGCACCTGTCAGCGGCCAACGATGCACCTATCCGGACCTACGGCACTAAGACAATGGATGTATGTTTTGGAGAGCGCCGGTTCGCTTGGGACTTTGTCACTGCGGACATTTCTTTTCCCCTTCTTGGCGCAGACTTTTGTGTGTGCCCACAGTCTACTGGTGGATGTTAAAAATGGCCGCCTGTTGGACGCTTTGACGTTTTCCACTGTTGCTTGTGGGTGTGATGTGGAGACGTTTGAGGGCCTCTCCAGCCCGCTCTCAGATGACGACGTGATCACGCGGCTTCTTGGAGAATTCCCCAGCCTGACCACGCCTACATTTGCAGCCACTTCTACCAAGCATGGGATCGAGCACCACATCGAGACCGTGGGCCCGCCGGTTCACGCTAAGGCCCGACACCTCAACCCTGATAGATTGGCCACAGCTAAGTCCGGATTCGCCAACATGGAACGCCTTGGCATAATTCGTCGTTCGGACAGCCCGTGGGCTTCGCTTCTCCACATGGTTCCGAAGTCGGACGGCGGCTGGCGACCGTGTGGAGACTATCGCCGCCTCAATGATACCACGACGCACGATCGCTATCCGGTCCCGCACACACAGGACTTCTCTGCCCACCTGGCAGGTGCGAAGGTGTTTTCCAAGGTGGACTTGGTACGGGGCTATCACCAAGTTCCGGTACACCCCACCGATGTGCCTAAGACTGCTGTGATAACACCTTTCGGACTCTTCGAGTTTCTCAGGATGCCATTCGGCCTTAAAAACGCGGCCCAGTCTTTTCAGCGTCTCATGGACTCTGTTCTCCGGGACATGCCGTTCCTCTTCGTCTACTTGGATGACATCCTAGTGGCCAGCTCCTCCATCGGAGAACACGTACTGGGCTGGGGGCAAGTGCATAAAAACAAAATAGAGCGAGTGACCACCAGCACATGACGGTGTGCCCCGCGCTCCAGCAGTGGGGAGATGACTTTGTTGGGGTTATCTTTAACGGATTTCTTATCCTCTCTGTGTACTGTGGGTGACGTCTACTGTAATTATAATTATTATCATTATTATTGTCATCATTATTATTATTAAAATTATTATTATTACAGTTGAATTTAAAAAGTAACGCCATTAAAAAAAATAAAGCACATTCCTTTTTTTTTAAGTAAACGATTCGGTGAACGGATCTTTTGAACGGTTCTTTTAAATGAACTGATTCTAGTGATTCAGTTCACCTAAAAGAACTGTAATGCCCATCACTAAAGTAAACGGATGTAGATGGCTTCATCGCATTTTTTTTTCCAAATAGACCGCCCTGTTAAATTTGACCCTGACCAAAACGTACCTGCAGCGCCACCGCCAGTCAGTGGCCAAAAATATATTGCGTCGGTATTGAACTAAGCGGTACCATTGAAAATGAACGGGAAAAAGTTTAGTGCAGTTAAATAAAGCTATAGAAAAAATAATAATAATAAAAATTAAAAAAAAAAGATAAAAAATACTCGGCGTGGCGGTGGTTGCGGGTTCGATGCGTTCCAGGTTAGCATAATGTTGTGGCAGCATGCGATCGGAAGATACCATAACGCCAAATTAACCACAAACTGGTGTGTGTGTGTATTGATTCCACGGAGCATATCATTTTCCGTTGGTTATATAATATTAATTTGGATATCTTCACATCCGTCGCATATGTCAGTGACAGTGACTATTGTTGTTGCTGTTTTTATCTGGTTTAACCAAGACACAACACTGGACTACAATGACAACAACCTTCCACGGCAGAGGTGTAAAATTCATTTTTGTCGTGGGCCACATCACAATTATGCTGTTCCTCGAAGGGCTGTTATGACTGTGAACTCATATAAATAAAAAAAACTTTCATTCCCATACCGGGAGTCGAACCCGGGCCGCCTGGGTGAAAACCAGGAATCCTAACCGCTAGACCATATGGGAAGTGAATGTGTAAAATTTCGGCTTGCTTTATAAAGCAATACATAGTGATCACGGAGGAACAAATACTTCATTTTGTGTATTATTATTATTGTTATCATCATTATTATTATTATTTTTGATACATTTGAATCTAATTACTCATTGGCCGTATAATACCCCAAAAAGAACGTAGACTGTTCAAATGACGTAGCAAGCGTCATGGTGGTGACGTCATCAGCAATGGACAGTATTGCTCCAGAAATGTGAACAGTCCGAGTCTAGCTTTCTTCGTTTTAACTCATTCGTGCCTTACAGTCACACTCAAATAGACAAATACTATAAAATGTAAGTAGCCACTCTGAAGTACACGACATTTTATGGTAAAAAATTACCTTGTAGTTTTTCAGGGAAACATGTCAATCTTTATTCCTGTAGTTAGCCACAATAGCTGTCAAGGATGCAACGCGTAAGATACTAATCCTTTTCCTTTAACTTTCAGGGCTGATTACTGGAAGTCACAGCCAAGGAAATTCTGCCAATATTGCAAGTGTTGGATTGCAGACAATAAGCCCGTAAGCGAGCCACATTTAGTTCATTTATTGCCGAGGACATATGATGCTCACAAGTCTTCTTATTTTGCACTGTAGAGCATCGAATTTCACGAAAGAGGGAAGAATCACAAAGAAAATGTGGCGGCCAAAATTTCCGAGGTATTTTTTCCTCCCTTTTATTTTAACGGTTACTGGATCGAGTGACGTTTGTGTAAACTTTGTTGGCATACGAACAGCAACGAAAAATGTCAGTTTTGGCATCAGCCTCCTCATTACTGGCACGAGAGATAAGAACTAGAAGTCTTAACTTTTTATTGGCTACACTCAAATGGCATTTTTCACACTTTATCTATCTGTCCCTGTAGATCAAAAAGAAGAGTGTCCAAAAAGCGAAGCAAGAGGACCGTATGTCGAAACAATTTGCAGCAATGGAGGAGGCGGCATTGAAGGCGTATCAGGAAGACCTGAAAAGGATGGAAATGGAATCAAGTAACAGCGTGTTGAAAATACAGACGTAAAACATCTGTTTTCTTGACTGCAGTTGTTTTCTTGTGTCAGGAAGTGGTCCTTCTGTGCAAACCACGGTACTACCGCAACCTAAAGCACCGCCGCTTGTACTGTGCGAGCCACCACCACATTGCAAAAAATATCAAAAGAAAACAGAGAAACAAAAAAAGGCATCTGGGGGGCAAAACAGAACACAGAGTTTGTGTTGGGTTGAAGGACGAACAGATGATGGACACACATACTATTATAATACAGTAACTGGAGGTGAGAATAATCAGAAGTCTTTTTTTTTTTTTTTTTTTTTTATTTAGTATTTTTTTTTTTATTAAAGTCCTATTACTTCTGTGTCACTTAGATCTACTGTATTTTTTGCTGCAGACTCACAATGGGACATACCTGAAGGCTTCCAGAGTGGCTCAGACTTTGTGCAGCACGATCAGAACAAGGTTATATCGAGATATTTTGCTTCTCGATTACTCTTTAAGAGTGCAATGCTATCTTACTTCTTTCTTTTCCCCTAGATCTCTTCAGGTAGTGCTTGGATGGAAGGTGTCAGCCCTGAAGGATACGCATATTGGTACAACACAGAAACAGGAGGTTCGATCTCTTTATATGCACATTTCTATCACACGTCATTGCAAGCAGTGATAATTTCGTCGACGTATTTTTTTTTCCCCAGACGAAAATTAAACGAAAACTAAAATAGAAGCCATTTATTGAGACTACAACTAAAATTAACTGTCAATTTTGTCAATGACTAAAACGAAAATGAAAATAATACAGTAACGAAAATTCACACAATTCAATCCGAAGGAATGAAACACGGGTTGGAGAAAAGAACCACTCAAACTGTTCAGTGTTCACTGCACTTTATTTAATGTAATTTAATTTTTTAATTTAATTTATTTAATGTTATTTATTTCATCAAATCATATTTATCTCAAGCAATTATGCACTTTTTTTTTTATTTAGGTGAAAACTAAGTTATATTGTCAGTTCAACATGTTTCATTGAAACAATTAATAAAAGACACTGTTGTATTAAATGTGTCGTGCATGTTAAAACTGGTTACAAATAGGTGTGTTATAATTTTCTATATAAAAGTTGAAATGAATGCTGAAGGAAAATATCGACTAAACTGTCAATTTAGTCAACTAAAATTCCTCTTGTTTTTCGTCGACTAAAATTGGATTAAAACTAAAATACAACCAGATGACTAAATTATGACTAAAACTTTCATTTTAGTCAAGACTATAACTAAAGCTAAATAAAAATTTCTTGTCAAACTTAACACTGATTGCAAGTAGTCTGTTGATTTTAATCGCAAATCACATTTCAACTAAAGCTGCACCGATCACAATTTTCCGGCCGATTACCGATCTTTTAAAAAAAGCCTGACCTGCCGATGCCGATTTTTTATTTTTTATTTTATTTTTTAAACATAACAAGCAGCGTATACTTTCACTGTTCCAATCTTATTTTATTCGTAAACATTGACCAATACCGATTAAATAATACAAATGGGTTGTTTTAACTGCATGTGAAGTAGTTCTCGCAAATAAAAATTAAATTCCTATTAGTCATCTCAGCAAGAGGACAATGGCTGACTTTTTTCCCTAGGAGGGAGATGAGATTGATGGAATCAAAACAAACTTTATTTATATACCACCTTTCATACATTCAAATGCAACTCAAATGCTGATGCTGAACAATTAAAACACCCATAAACACACACACACACACGAACACACAATCGTACCCACAGACACACACGCAAACCACAACATGGCGGGGCACAGAAGAACCCTGTGAGGAAAGGCACCCAGGGGGAGTTCATCCACACTGAGAGGGATGACGGCCAACCACCAAAGGGTGGAATGCCATCCCAGTGACCGCCGCCCCGCTCCATATAGACTGAAGCGAGCCACAGCTCCCCCGGGGGACCCTTGGCCAACCCCCCGCCCCGCCTGCAGGAGAAGACCAGCCATCCCTCCCAGTGTGGATGCTCCCCCATGAGGAAACACTGGAGCTAAAAATAAGTTTTTAGACTTAGACTTGACTTTATTGATCCCGTTGGGTCAAATTAAAAAAATATTAACTACAAAATCAAAACATTTAAACACTAAAAGAAAACAGTTAAACACTAGAAAAAAAAACAGAATAAAAGGCAAAGATCAGTTTATTTTTAAGGGATCGGCCAATCACCGATCTCCCAAAATTAAGGAAATCGGGGCCGATAAATCGGCCGGCCGGCCGGCCGATCAATCAGTGCAACCCTAATTTTGACGCCTTCTTAAAATAATCGCCCGAGTCATTTTTCGGGAAGCACAAAAAATTAAACCATTTGCACCATGAGATGATTTAGGCAAAAATAATTTTTGAAAAAAAAAAAAAAGACTGAGGCAATTATTTTTAAGAGGGTGACGATTTGTGTCACCTCTCTCTCTCTCAGAGTCCAGATGGGAAAAGCCAAATGACTCGCCCGCCAACGAGACTCCAGAATCCAGCTTGGCGTCCAGCGCTGAGAAAGCACAACAGGAGGAGCCAACTTCAGGAGGACACGACGGCTGTAATGAGGCTCACTTGTCACAGGGAGCGCAAGTGACTCAACAGCCCAGCCAGTCGTCCGTTGTCCCGGAAAATAGTTTAAGGGTAAGAATAATTCGGTGCGTTTCCATTCCCCTCAGTTTTGTGCAAAAGGCATGTTTCGCAAAAGCAAGCTGGTAATGGAAACATTGGATTTGCAAAAAAAAAAAAAAAAAACTCAAATATTGCAAAAATGTTTTTGCACTCTCATGAGGTGGTTTTTGAGACGTGTCACGGAAACACCTTTTGTGCATTAGTACTCATGTGACACCCGCCCGGTCACGGAGGAAAGGAATGTAACACGTTGTTTGCCAACGTCTTTTTATTTACTTGCAATTGACTAATATTTGCTTTGAAAATTATTAATTTCCGTATTGTATTTTAGTTTTACATGCTTAAGTGTTTCGTATACTGCACGTCATGAGCGTAAAAGAGAGAGAGAGGTGTAACTGAGCGAGCCTCAGTCGAGAAATTCAATAAAAGGAGGGAAGCATGAAATCCTGTCCCGCCGTGTCTGGTTAATTTGGCAGGGAAGACGCCAGAAAACATCAGAAACTTTAAACTACTTGTAACCTGCCTTTACCCAGCCTCCGGGATCAACAACATTTGAGGGTTGCAGGAAGTACACTTTGTGTCGGAACTGCCTCCCGAGGGGACAACGTCTTTTTAACCCCTTGGCGTTATTTGCCCATTTTCTGGCTTTTCTGTTTGTTTTTTTTAATCAAAGAAATGGCATTGGGAAAAAAATACTAGGGAGTTGACATGAATTTGGGGAAGTTCAAAATTTGGTGAAGTTCAAAATAGCACCATCCTGAAGTTTCTAAGTTAGTGCAAATGGGAGATAGAGATTTAAATTAAACTTTGAGTGTGCCATTTTTTGACGCATAGACACCCATTATAATTCGGAATTTTTGATGTACTGTACACTTGATGTGTTATAGTGCATTTCCCATGTTTAACCACTTTATCCTTTCAGTAGGACCTCAACTAAAGGTGCAAAATGTAAAATGTGAGTTGAATCATAAGCCATAATACACCAGGTGGCGCTAGAGAGCTAATTATCGTTTTTGCTTGAGCTGACTTATGTCTTTGCCACGTGACCATAGTTGGCCCAAAAGTTGTTGTCATGGTCAGGATTGATAGAATAGGGCTGTGCACGTGTGTGTGGCTGCAGTAACAATCGCGTGTATGCGTGTGTTTGTGCGTGTGTGTAGTCAAAGTGACAATTCTGGACACAATGTGTTTTACTGACATATCAGTTCTTACTAAAATTGGAACCATAAAGAGAAGTTTTGCCATCATTACCTAATTTAGCACTTCAGTTGGACCTCAAATAAGTACAAAGCGATTTAAGAGAGCTAATATGCCGCCATTCAATGCACGTTCCATATGGTTGCAGAAATGGCCGTTACCACCGACAACAAGCGAGAGGTTCTACACGTCCGTACCATAACACGAGTTACAAGCACGCGCACGTACAGATACACAAACTCGCAAGACGGGAACATTCTGAGAAACGCTTTTCAATGGAAACACCGACAAAATGAAATTGTACTTTATCAAAAGAGTACAATATCCCTTTTATTATGGCTAAAAAGGGTCATGGAAACGCACCTGTTGAGACGGAGAACATCAATTTGCTTCAGTCTTGTATTCAAACTTCTTCTTTACGGGCTATTTCAGAAAAGGAAAGCAGAGGGGGACCATTCAGAAAAGGATGATCAAACGTGCAACAATATGCCTCGAGAAGATGTTGAGGAGCAGAAGAAAGAGGGGGTCCAAAGAAGAACAACAACAACGACAACAACAACAACTGAACCTGAAGTGAAAAAACAGGAAGAGGTGGCAAAAGCGAAGAGGCCAAAACCCCTCAACCCGTACGGGGCTTGGGAACAGATCAAGGAGAAGAAGGATCCGTAGTATGTGCGCCATTCATACTTGTGGCACGTTCAACTTTTCCATGATTCACTTCAGCAACTCGTCCTCTTTTTCTCTCCTCAGCGCCAACGTGGACTTGCAGTTGCCCCAAATACGAGAGGAAGAAGTTGCGCTGACGGAGTTGCCGCCGGAACCCAAGCCCAAGTTCAAAGAGCGCATCATCACCTCGCTGGGAGTGGAAGGCGGAGCCACCTCGTTCAAGAAAAGCAAAGCACAGAACGGAAAATCCAGAAGCTTTCGGCAGAGAGACAATGATGACTAGCAACGTTTTTTTTCCCTCTGTTTCCTGAATTTTAATTGAATCTGATTTTTGTAGCTCAAGTTCATTTTTTTACTGTTGCTTTTGAACATGGAACAGGAGATTTCATGATGAGAGGTGGCCTCATAATGACTTCAATGATGTCAGACTATAATAAATAAGATACTTTTTACACTAAATTTCTTTTCAATGGTCCCCAATATTAATTTTCACAATTTGCTAACAAGAAAGAAGCTCTCATTATCAAAGGAAAAATAATTTAATCACAGGCATAGAGAATGTACAGTAAATTGCATCAAAAATATATTCACTAGGGGTATCAAGCGATTACAATTTTTCATGGTAATTAATCTCATAACTTCAATAGTTACCTCACGATTAATTGAAAATTAAAATTGAAAACTGTTCTAAATGTACAATAAAATTGATATTTTTTTATTGCGTTTTCATCCTTTTAACGTAAAGTAGAAACAAATGTTAAATAGAAATATGGCTGCATCTTTTAGTCATTGACATAGCAATTTTATAATTGAGTTAACATTAAAAAGATACTGTAAAAAATGTCTGCCACTAGATGGCATAATTGCATTTGGAAGACGGTGATGACAGCTCAGTGCATTTCTTTTCATATTAAGAGATCTTTAACATGACGTAACGTGCAATTATGTACACTTTTTAAATTGTAAAATATTACTTGACCCCAGTCTCCACAAATACATGCGTTTATTTCTGCTAGATTTTGCCGTGGACGTCTCTAGAATTCCCCCAGTACAGAATTTCTAAGTAAGGCGTCATTAATCGCACGAAAAAAAAAAAATGGTGGCATTAAATGACCTTTAAATAAATTAACTCACTCATTTTGACACCCCTAATACTGACACAAGCCAAACCTGAAACTGTGATGTAACAATAAATGTTGCTACACCTCACATCACAATATTGTTTAAAAACTATCAAAGCCCAAACTTGATTGTGTTGTGAGTCAGTTTGCAGAAGCGTTCCCGCTGCTTCTGCTGTTCTCCGCCAGGTCCAGCAGCGCCTCCCTTTCTGCGTGTTCGAGTACGAGAGTGATGAGATCATCCAGCGCCTCCTCTCCTTGCATGAACTCCTGAAGTGGATTAGAAGTTGGGTTACTTTTTTTAACAGTTTCAGGAGGAGCTAACCTTAATATCTCTGCAAATGTAGCCAATCCGGTGGTCTGTGATGCGATCCTGGCTGAAGTTGTAGGTGCGAATCCTCTCTGACTGCGAGCGTGTTCCCACCTGGTGTGAAGACACATAGGCGGGTCTTAATTAAAAGTTGCAATCTTCCTTTGAACTAAGGTTGATAAATTGTGACAAGTTTTTTTTTTTTTTTGCGGAATAAAAAAGTAAATGGAAAGTAATAGAAGAAAATGGTGACTGAATGTGCAATGTGTGAATGTGGGTCACTGCATTAACATGTAAGATACACTGGTTAGCACCGGTCTATCCCACAATTCCTCTTTTGGTTTACTTCCGGCTGGGTCAGCGAAAGAAAGTGGAATGGATACTATCCAAACCACCCCTGGCACTCGCCAAAAAACCCCAACAAAAACCAGGAAGTTTTCTGCTGACGAAGAACACGTTATTCAATCAATGTCTGGAGCAATTTAGGAGTTTTTGCGAAATAATTCGTTTTCTTTTTTTAATTCATTATTTTTTCCCACTGTGTGTTTTCAGTGAATATTTGGTGTGATATTTTTGCCAATATTTTTGTAGCATATAATATTGCATGTTTTTCTCTGATTTTGTTTCTCATATTTTTGTCTTTTTTTTTTCTTTGGTCTAACATTTATATTTTTGACCGATTTGTATTTTTTTGTGTAATATTTTGATAGTTTTGAATTATTTGTCTTGTTTTTGTATTTACATCTGTGTATTTTTAATCTATTTGTAATTATTACTAATATTTGTAATTACTGTTTTACATAAAAATTTGTTAAAAAAATATTTATTATATTTACATATTTTATTACTATATTATTATTTTTTATTTAAATTCAAATTAATTTAAATTAAATAATTAGTCACTATTCACAGTATTTGTCTGATTATTGACGTGAAAGCAAACAAAAAAACATCACAGGTAACCTCTCTTTGGAATCACCTCCCACTAAATGTTGGGAAAGCCCCCTTTCTCTGTCCATTTTTAGAACTAATCTTAAAAAACACATTTTTATTATTTCTCTTTTGACTCAGCATGAGACTTGGCATTGTATTACTGCTAATCGGTATAGTGTGGCGTAACTTTTCATCAGAATAATCGCCAATGTCAAAGTCAAGCGCTCTTTTTCTTGCACTCAACGGACATCATGAAGGCAGCATTAGCCACGAACACAGAGTTAACCACACTGTTCAAAAGTTAGTGGCGGTCCTTAGATGTGTTAACTTTAACAGCAAGTTAACAGCCGGTTAGAGTTAACAGAGTTTTGAACAACAAGATAAAAGCACTGTTAAAAGTTAACAGTCGGTTAAATCTACTTAACCAGTGGTTAAAGACATACGTAAGCGAGTTTTGAACAACCAGGCCCAGGTCTTTTCTACGACCCGATTTCCATCCCTGTTCTTCACTGAGTTGCTGAAATCCTCTCATGCTGCTGTCCAAAATGAGCTTGAAGGGTCTGCAATTTCAAAGTTATTCGACACAAAAAAGAAGCCAGTCAGCTTTGTGTAAAATAATTAGCACTAGCGATGGTCTCAGAAAAAGTAGTCAAATGACACCAAGTTGAAGGAGGATTGCTGAAGAAATTTGTGTCTCTTTTGGAAAAATACCAGAATAACAATATTAAAAGAGACATTCCTCAGCGCCATCTAGTGGTCAAAGAATTAGGGCTGTCCCGATCCAACGTCCTTTCCAAGGTTGCCAAATCCCGCCTGGGCCAGCAGTCCAGTCTGGTGCGAGTCCAGACCAGTCAGGATATGGTAAAATGAAATACATGAAATACACAGGCATATTACGTTCCCCTTCATCTGACAATTAGTGTAGATTTTAAACATAGAAGGGCCAAAACATCCCTAATGAAAATTTTATTGCGCTAAACCCCCCCCCCAAAAAAAACTAGCCACCAGAGGGTGCTAAAACTGCACAAATGGCATAACCTTTTTTTTTTAACAGATGTGTTGCTTTTAAACATCATGAACATGACGACGACGATATTGTGGCAGTTTTAACTTCACGATATGATATTGCCCTTATCGTTACATCCCTAGTTAATAATAGCCCTTTGAGTAAATCATAGATGTGGCAGAAAAGGGGGTTTCAATGTTTTACTTATTTTAACCACTGCTTCACTCACCATACAAAAGGTGTTGGGGTAGTTTTGTTAAAAAAAAAAAAAAAAAAAAAAAATCCTTCTCAAAAAAATGCCGAGGTATTGGATCTGGACTCGGAATCGGCCAATCTCAAAATGAGGTGACTTGGACTCGGGTAAGGTTAGACTACAGCATTAGTTATTACTAGACCTACCATTATATATATAAAAATATATATATGTTTATGCCATACAACATATTTTTTGCATACTATTGACATAAACAGCCAGGTTGTAAAATTAATCAATTATTAGTTCATCATTAGATGGCGCTAGGGATCACCGAATGTCCGTTTAACAATTTTAATCGTGTTGGCACAAACTTGGAATGGGCGTGTCGCAGTTTTGCCATTTAGAACCGGACTTTTATTTCCCAGGAGGCCGCTTACCTGCTGCTTACGTGCCAGATTCTTCTGCTCAGTCTCTTTACCCATCATGCTCTGGTAGAGGCGGGCCTTCAGCATGCGCATGGCCGTCTCTTTGTTCTGCAGTTGCGAGCGGGTCTGTTGGCATTCTGCTGCGATACCTGAGAGGGAATTAATCGCAATTACAAACAGAAGAAAGTGAAAGTCGCTGTTTGGGATGTCATACCTGAGGGAAGGTGAACAATGCGTACGGCGCTATCAGTTGTGTTAACACTTTGACCCCCAGCGCCTCGAGATCTGAACGTGTCAACCCGCAGATCTTTCGGGTCGACGCTGACGTCCACCTACGTGCACGACGAGCGTGAACTTCCAACACGATCAATATGAACGTAGTGATTGAAAGTGAGCGAGATGTTGACCTCGACGGGCTGAGGCAGGATGATAACCGTCATGGTTCCGGTGTGGATGCGCTGCATCCTGGAGGAAAGGCCCACCTCGGGAATCCTCTGCACCCGGTGCGTTCCCCCCTCGTGCTTCAGATGTCTGTACACGTTCTCTCCAGCTATCCGCACGGCCGCGTGATGCAAACCGCCTGAGTACGACGTGAGAAAAAGTTCCAAGTCTCCGGTGTATCTTAGCATGCATAATACTACATACCATATTCCGCAGGGGTGTAGTTCAACGTCTCAAAATCCCAGTTCTTGTAAGCGGCAAAACCCTGGTACATGTCAAACATCTCTCGGGTAAATTGCTGACATATATCACCTAAAAAAAAAATACACAATTGAAATACATTTCTGATTGATGCCATTAAAAAAAACTAAATGAATGTTATGAATATTCGGGTTTTGGTTGAAATTTCAGGATCAATCTTGCTTTATAACCTTCACGGCTGAACCTTATTTGGCACGCTCTCAACTTTTGAATGCACGTTTTACTATTCATTGTTTCACTAGTACTAGAGCTTAACCTTGAAATGTTTATGGCTCAAACGCCTGTTGTGAATTTTGCCATTTAGCTTTTAATTAAATAAGCTGTGCAAAAAGTGGAGAAACATTGAAGAGTTGGACATGAGCAATGACATTTTCGGTGAGGGTCTGTAAAGGTCAAATTTAGTTTCATCCTAAAATTCTACCCAAAAGCCTGATGATACCCCAAACTTTTTCTTTCACATGTATGTGAGTGATTTAACAAATACAATTGAACCATAATGGAACTCAAATCCACAAACCTCCCGTTGTTCGTCCTGAAACAACCTCCAGCAGAATGTTACTGGAGTCCAGAGGGTCAGTCGGCAAGAGCGCTTTGATTAACTCGAGAGAGCCAGACCGAGAGATAATATACACAACCGCTCTCAACTACTGAATATTTGATCATGCTTGCGCTCTTGTATACTTACCTCTTTCTTTAAGACTGAAATCCTTTCTGTGATAAGAGCTTCCTCTTCTTTCAGCAGCTGAGCAAACTGATCATCTTTGGAACCATCTGTGGCTATAGTCACGGGGGAAAGCAAAATGTCATCATGATATGAAATATATCGATATTAAAAAGATAACTTTGAGATTCTCCACAGATTGGACTAAGATGTGGGTGATACTATGAGCAAACATTAATCCATCAATCCATTTTCTTGACCGCTTATTCCTCACATGGGTTTGAGATACACCCTGAACTGGTTCACAGCTATGCATTCCCCAAAACGGTAAAAAAAAAAAAAAAAAAAAAAAATCGACTTACAATGCGAAATGGAGTGGACTTCGTCAAGATCTTTCAGTGCCTGTTCAAGATTGTGAAAGACATTTGCCAAAGGCAGCAGCTCAGTGTATTTCTTCACCATCACTTTCCTGTCAGCTTCACTAAGGTTTGAACGGTGCAACTTATGGCTAAGAACTCTGTGACTGTCCATGAGCCGCCGAAGATACTTTTGAACAGCATCGTTTTCGTACAAGGTCCCGACATCACTGTGAAAGGGGCGCCTTGTCGCCAACATTGTCCTCCACCGTCCTCTTTTTAGGTTGTTGTAAACTACGCAGGAAAAGACAGTGCGCAAGCAACAAATACGACGACAAAACATTTGACAATGCACTTTGTGGACACCCGAAATAAATGAGAAAAATCAACAGCGATTTGGTCTGCCTGAATAGACTTCAATAACAATCGCAACATGAGACTGAAACCCGGAAGTAGTTTGTGATATGACAAGTAACAGAGGCAAAGCACTCTGGGAGTTGAAGTTTTATTGCGGACATGGTTTCCCCTACCGCTCTCTCTGTGCAATTTTAGTTTTTGTATTTAACGTGGAAAAAAAGGTCACCTAGCTAATTAAAAAATGTCAACTTCCCCTGCTTGTACAGGTAGGTGAGCAATAAGTTTAACACACACACATTTTACAAACTTAAGCATGATATTCCTTAAAAAATAAATAAATAAAAAAACAGTTTTCATTGCTAACATTGCTAGTATTTAGCGGGAGCATTTTTTTTTTTTTTTTTTTTTACCTTCTAACTGTAAGGCTCTTTGGCCAACTTTGATATTGGGACTATACCTTTTATCCATAGCACTGATATACGTTTTAACTTACAAAGAAATTGATACATTGTTGTAACTATTTGACCTTCAGGAGCTCAGAGTCAATTATCAGTAGACCACGCCCTGGAAAATATTAGCCAACATGACAACACTGAGACTGAAATTCTACAGAAAGAACAGGAGACTCGCAGCTCTCTACAGGTTCATCTTTAATTTTGACACATTTAAGTACAGGGAGTCCTCGAGTTAAGGCGCACTCAGCCCAAGGCGTTTCGACTTTACAACGGTTATGCCATTTTGGCTCCTCGTCCGCCATTTCGCCCGCAGTGTTTTCCCCTCGTCCGCTATTTAGCCCTTAGCTAGTGTTAGCGCTTGTACACTTGTGGGAGTATCTTTGGATTTTTCGCTCTTTTTTTCCCCCCACATCATGGCCCCAAAGAAGAAAAAGATACGTCTTCTCTGGTTGTTGGTTCAGCCAAAAGAAAAGCAATTACCATGGAAACGAAGCGAGACATAAAAAGATCACAGAAAGGAGACGCCAATGAACATCGGCAAAGACTTGGGCTTCAGTCAGACAGTCGTACAGCATCTTTTTATTATTATTGTTATTATTTTTTTAATGTATTTGAGATTTTTTTAATGTGAATTGTTTTGATGTAAATATTTACTTTAATGGGGAAATTCGACTTAAGTCGAAATTCAGGTTACATCGCAATAGCGCAGGAACGTAACTCGAGGACTCCCTGTATATATGTTTTTCTCAATAATTTGATTCACCTAATCATACTAAATAAATAATTTTAATTGTAATTAACTGAATATATCTGAATGTGCTTAAATGGCGAAACCCTTTCACCAGGTGACTCTATCAGATGTGCAGAGGAACAGCGATGAGGCTGAGAAGAAGCTGAGGCAAACAACGAGAGACCTCCTTTTCATGGAGGATGACATGATACGTTTAGAGCAGCAAGTGCAGGATGGACGTGACCGCTGCGCCTCCATCACAGTGGACAAGGCAAAACTCCTGGAGCAAATAAGTGAGGAGGAGGAGAAGGCCTGCACGGCACAGGCTCAGTTTGACATTTATCGGACAAAGATGGAGGACCACATGCGGGCGGTGTTGCGCCAGACTGATGCTTGCGCAGAGGAGAAGAGGACACTAGTCCAGAAACTGAGGATGGCCAAGGAAGAGCTGAAGGAGGATTTAAAAAATCCACATGGAATCAATGTCCAGTCTGCAAAAGTAAATGAGTAAATAGTTATTTTTGACCGCCGAGGTTATTTCCACGCAGCTGTACTAAAGCCTAGATTTTTTTTGTCTCAACAGCGAGAGATTGACGCTCTGAGGAGTGAGATAGGAGAGATGATGGGAAATATCGCACAGTTGAAGGAACATCTTCGGAAGGAGTTGGAGAACCAAACCCAGATAAAACAAGACATTGAGGTATTGCTAAAAGAAAACGTTCAAGGCAATTAAATGTATTTAATGTTGTATTTGCACTGTTTTAGGGGCAAAGCCAGCACTTTGAAGCCGTCAGCAAGCACCTTTACTGTCAAATCAACAAGGCCCAGGTTACCCACAGGTAAAGATGAATATAATACCATTTCAGTATTATTTGCAAACACAACAGTAGACACCAGGACTTAGGGGTGGCAGAAAAGTGATGTTGACCTGAGCTGAAAGCACACGTTCAGGGTTCGGTACCCATGGATTTATTTCTGTTTCTCTGTTTTTCATGGAAAACACACATTGAAGGTTTATCAGCGTTTTATTCGGCCTGGTGTGTATTAGGGATGCATTAGGGATGTAACGAGAACGGCGATATTAAAACTACCACAATATATCGTCGTCGTCATGTTACAATATTGAAAGCAGCAGATCTGTTAAAAAAAAAGTTGGGTTGATTTCCGTTTGTGCAGTTCTAGCACCCTCTGGTGGATAGTTTTTTTGTTATTTTAGTGCTGTTTAATTTTCACAAGGCATGTTTTGGCCCTTCTATGTTTCAAATCCACACCAATGGTCAGATTAATAATAAGTAATGCTTGTGAATGGAGTCAATATGTGGAGGAACTCAATGTGTGCATGCATTAGCAAGTAAGTGCCTCAATATGAAGTGTTTTTAGAATAAAAATAAAAAAATATATATATTATATATATATATATATATATATATATATATATATATATATATATATATATATATATATATATATATATTTATATTATATTATATATTATAAAAATAAAAAATAAAAAACACCATCGGAGCGACGTCATCTCAAGGTGCTTTATTGGCCGCTGCTAGATGGCATCACTTCTGTGTGACACACTTTCAAACGTCCTTATTCCGGTTCATAGTTTAGTCAGTTTTTTTTTTTTTTTAAAGCATTTTCGTTTTTATTTTATTTCGTTAATGAAATTGTTTTTTGAATTTTAGTTTTTTTTTTTTCCTTAGTTTTAGTAAACTAACATAACGTTGCCCTGACCTACGCAGGGGAATTTCCAAAGACATTGACCACATGGAGAAACGGAAAGCTGAGCTCCAGCGGCAGCTGGGATCATCAAATGCCTCTGATTAGTGCTAAATCAATACAGACAGTAGATTGTGGCATAGTGCTTATTGTAGGGATTATTGACTCATCATTAGCTCATGAGTTGTTGCTGCAACAAGCCAGCAGAGGACAGCAGTGTCAAATGGATATACTTATACAGCTACAACCCAGACATGATTGTACAATATTCCTTGTTCAAACAGAAGAATAGAAATATATTATTTAGCCATTATTACAGCATATTGTTTTGCATGAATATCCCCTGAATTTGATAATTTAGGCTAGAGAGCCCATCAACAGGATTTTTCAAAACCCGCCCCCATGTTAGCGGTGCATCATCCAAACAAAAGCTTCAGCTGTCGATATGTTTTTGGTACGCGCTGTTCCAGCTTCCGCCTCAGTGGCTCGCCTGACGAAGGGCAAAGTGACAGTCCCACAGCAGGCTAACAAGGACGAGACTGTGCCGCGTCAACCATATCGCAAAACTCAATAGCCATCGTTAGCACATTTCTGCACATGACAGTGTACTGCTCTGATCATAAGAGTTGTATATTTTGGGGTATGGTTTCTTTCTCCAGTGGTTTTGTAGCGTAAAAAGTACAATAAAGTTTCAGTGCTGCGACTGGATTCAAATTTTGTGGTATTCTGATGTTGAACACACACAGGTGATGAAAATGTTAAAGCGCAACTGAAAATCACCTGAAAATCCTTCATCATGGCAGATCCGTTTTGAACGAAACAAACTTGAAGGAGGCTCAGAGGCAGCAGCTAATGTTGCTAGGCTAACGGCGCTAAGCTAACAAGCCAGCAGCAACAAATCTTTAAAGGCGGAATGACAATTACCATCCAGACGACTTTTGGCAAGCACAGAGGAGAGAAAGCGGAGCAGAGGAGAGAAAGCGGAGCAGAGCCGTTATGAACGAACTTGAATGAGGCACAGCTGTAGCAGCTAATGTTGCTAGGCTAACGGCGCTAAGTTAACAAGCCAGCAACAGCAAATCTAAAGCCATTAACACCAAAGTTATGGCTTTCATAGCGCTAGACAAGCAACCGTTTTTTGTTTCTTTTTGTAGCTGACCCGTTTTTTTTTTTTACAAGTTAATAGCACATTTGGATCCACGTTGCATCCTCCGAAGTGGCCACGGCTTGATTGACAGACAATGCACTACACGTAACGTAAGTCTCACCGCAGTTCGGGTTGGGGGTTTTCAAGAACGCGTATCATATGTTATTTTATGTTTAACTTTTAAAGCCAAGCCAAGCAGTGAACTAACTATTTAATGCCAGTTACCAAGCCACAACACAACACGCGAATCTAAGCAGCTTGCTTATTTATGTATGTATGTATGTATGTATGTATGTATGTATGTATGTATTTATTTATTTATTATTTTCCAGTCTGTGTTTCCCTCACGGGACCACGGGAAACAACATAACCACCCACGCACCCACAAGGGTTGCTTTAATACCAATTTTGTCTATTTACTTGATTTCAATTTTTTTTAACTAAGGTTGACAAATGTCAATGCATATAATTTTACCAAACGTTCACCTACCTCATCCTCATGCACTATTGCACTTAGGGTTGAATAAATGCATTCCTATTGCATAATGCATACATACATGAATGTTTTGTTTTGCCAGATAAAGCAGTTATAGTTCTGTATTAATTTAAAAACGTACTTTTTATTTTGTGTAATTATCTGTTAGCCATTTCATATAGAAAATTCACATTTGAAAGAGGCACATTTGTTTGCTGTCATAATCAGAGCTACTAAAACATCGGTTTTTCCATTCCTGGATGAATAAATTGCAGATTATATGAAGGCTATATTAAATATTAAAAAAACAAATGTATCGGTTATCGATAGCAGGAAAAGAGCAGGAAATTATCGGTATCGGTTGAAATTTTTCATATCGTACATCACTAGTTATAATAATGCATATATTTGTGGAGACTGGGCTCAAGTTGTATTTTACATTTTAAAAAATGTACATCATTTCACGTTGTGTCATTTTAAAGATTAGATCGCTCTTGACATGGAAAGAAGGTGAGCCGAGCTGTCAGCAATATATTACAAATGCAATTATGCCATCTAGTGACAGAAAAATGACCTCAACACAAATCTATCACACTTGTTTTTTACAGTACAATACATCTTTTTAATTTTAACTCAATTTTATGAATTATTATGAAATTACTGAAACATTTTTAAAGATGCAGCAATATTTCTATTTGTTTCATTTTTTTTTTACCATTCCAGTTTTATGTTTGGGGTATGAAAATGGGGAAAAAAAACATTTAATTGTACATTTAGAATTATAACAGATACAACATTTGTGATTAATCATTAGTTAACTATTGAAGTTGTGATTAATTCCGATTAAAAATTATAATTGATTGACACCCCTAATTTTGACCTTTTCTAAACTTGAATGTTTTGTATGTTTATCCACAAATTTCACCCAAAAAAGGATCAGCGTCTGGCCTGCAACCCCAATGAGGAAATGCGTTATAGAAAATGGCCGGATGTAAATAAGGGAAAAACATCTCTTTTTGAACTTGACAAATGAGCAGAGATTACATCTTAACAGTGAGGTCTTGCAGCCATCGTTCTTGACGTCATGTACCAGTGGCCAATTGTTTTTTTGTCTTTTTTCTGGAAAATGTTGGCCCTCCGTGAGCCGGCACCTTACCGTGGTGGAGGGGTTTGCGTGTCCCAATGATCCTAGGAGCTATGTTGTCTGGTTCTTTATGCCCCTGGCAGGGTCACCCATGGCAAACAGGTCCTAGGTGAGGGTCGGATTTGCGGCCGCATGTTTTGGACACTCGGGTAAAGAGAGGGGCGGAGCTGTCAACTGATCACCACCTGGTGGTGTGTTGGCTCCGATGGTGGGGGAAGATGCCGGTCCGACCTGGCAGACCCAAATGTATTGTGAGGGTTTGCTGGGAATGTCTGGCGGAATCCCCTGTCAGAAAGAGTTTCAATGCGCACCTCCGGCATGGCTCGCCCTTGTCCCGGGGGAGGCGGGGGATATTGAGTCCGACTGGGCCATGTTTCGCGGCTCCATTGTTGACGAGGCTGATCGGAGCTGTGGCCGTAAGGTGGTCGGTGCCTGTCGTGGCGGCAATCCTCGAACCCTCTGTTAAGGGATGCCGTCAAGCTGAAGAAGGAGTCCTATCAGGCCTTTTTGGCCTGTGGGACTCCGGAGGCAGCTGACTTTTACCGGATGGCCAAGCGGAACGCGTCTTCGGCGGTTGGTGAGACAAAAACTCGGACATGGGAGGAGTTCGGTGAGGCCATGGAAAATGACTTCCGGACGGCTTCGAGGAAATTCTGGTCCACCATCCAGCGTCTCAGGAGAGGAAAGCAGTGCACCATTAACACTGTGTATAGTGGCGTTGGGGTGCTGCTGACCTCGACTCGGGACGTCGTGAATCGGAGGGGGGAATACTTCGAAGACCTCCTCAATTCCACCGACACGTCTTCCTTTGAGGAAGCAGAGTCTGGGGACTCTCCTATTTCTGGGGTCGATGTCACTGAGGTGGTTGGAAAGCTCCTCGGTGTCAGGGCCCCGGGGGCGGATCCGCCCAGAGTTCCTAAAGACTGGATGTTGTGGGGCTGTCGTGGTTGACACTCCTCTACAACATCTCGTGGACATCGGGGACAGCGCCTCTGGATTGGCAGACCGGGGTGGTGGTCCCCCTTTTTAAGAAGGGGGACCGGAGGGTGTGTTCCAACTACAGAGGGATCACACTCCTCAGCCTCCCTGGTAAGGTCTATTCAGGGGTGCTGGAGAGGAGGGTCCGTCGGGAAGTCGAATCTCGGATTCAGGAGGAGCAGTGTGGTTTTCGTCCTGGCCGTGGAACAGTGGACCAGCTCTACACGCTCAGCAGGATCCTCGAGGGTGCGTGGGAGTTTGCTTAACCAGTCCACATGTGTTTTGTGGATTTGGAGAAGGCGTTCGACCGTGTCCCTCGGGGAGTCCTGTGGGGGGTGCTTCGAGAGTATGGGGTACCGAACCCCCTGATACGGGCTGTTCGGTCCCTGTA
>NC_135412.1:24328532-24443532 GCF_051991245.1 Festucalex cinctus | reverse complement strand
CTGCCTGGTCAATGGGGTGTGGAATCAAAAACAACTAACTATGGCCAGCAGATGGCAACATTGAGTCTCTTTTCAATGGGCTGCTGGTGCATGGAATTACAATGAAATGTGACGGTGACGGAATCGGATGGAATCTGATGAATGCTCGTAATTGGTGAAATGGCACTGTGGAGTTTTTTTGGGGGGGTTTTCATAACGTGTAGCAGTAAAAGAGTTAACGTCAACAGACAAAGCAATGTAGGCTCATAACAATCAAAGGGAATTAGATGAACACACCACAAAGTAGCATAATAAACACAAATCGAAATAATACAATATTAATCATTAATTTATCCGGCGGACTACCACGAGATGCGACTCACCACGCTAATCCTCGTAGGTCTGACCGAATGCTTCGTAGGCCTGCATGTGCCAGCCACACAGTGCGCAATGCGTCACTTCCGCCATAATTTAATAACGCGAATATCACTCCGTTACATAATTATGTGCACATAATGTAATATCAGTGATTCTCAAACTGTGTGTTAAGAGAGATCATGAAGCATGGAAAGTTTCTAATTTCACTTTATTGGTCTAAAAAATATCTAATTTACTACAAATAAAGTTTTGTTTGTCTATGCCAGCGACATAATTGAGACAAGCGAAACAATTAAATTCTCTTCCACTAGATGGCAGAGTTCCAAAAACTTGTGTATCCACTTTTTGTGATATTTTTGTTTTTAATGTGCGCTGAGATTTTTTTTCTAATGTGAAATATGACCCTTGGCTATTAGGTTGGAAAACACTGATATACAGTAAATGATGCCACTCCGTGTTATTTGTGACTCAAGCATTAGCGACGGATAATCTGCGTGTGATTTTACGCCTCATTTAGTACGTCCTGTACCTAACGGCAGCCGCACGCTTCAAGAAAACAACTTTTGTCAATGAAATGGGATTTGCGAAAGTGCCATCTGGACAGGAGGGCAGATCGAGCCCCCCAGTGTCAGATCCTTGGAGCAGATTAGACCAACCTGTGAAGGAAGAAGAGGGTCACAGTCTGTCCTAGGGTAGCCCAAAGTCAGCACTGGGAATTGGGACTATTTGGGGGGTACTGAATGGCTATTTCAGCCTAATTTAAAAAAAAAAAAAAAAAAAAAAAAAGTCACTTTAATTCCTAATAAATTGGGTCTGAATGCTTTGTGAAAGGTGGGACAATAAAATTTATGGAAATCAAAGCCACTACTGTATTGATATTGAGATTTTGCCCCTTATTAGCTTTAAAAAAAAACAAAAAACAAAAACACTGCTAGTACTGTACTGTATTCTGAATACAGTTGCATGCTGCTGTTTTAAATGTTTAAAAGACAAAATACAGCATACAGACCAGCCTTGCATTATAGTTAACATTTGACCTGTTCCTCAGAGCGTTTTTTTTTTTTAGTAAAATAAATAACATTACAATTACATGTAATTGACAACGCGTTTTGAATCATTTCAAACCTAATTATAAATGCGTATTTAAATTAGCTGTTGATAACATCTCACAAATCCAAACATGTCGTCATCGTGTGCTGAGGCGTGCCCGCCTCCGCTCGACAAACAATCACGCACGTCCACATGAGTATGAGTGAGCGGGGGCGTGGCCAACACACGTTTTCCGTACAGGGGGCTTGTTCCTATGGAGCCAATCATAAGGAGCCGGACCACTGACCTATATATATATAGACCCCTTCAAAGTTTGTGAACAATGTGACGCAATTTAAAGGGCGGGGCTTAGCTTGAGGCAAAAACACCTCAGTGGCGTCTGGTTCTAACACCGGTCAGCATATTTTCACAGAAAGTTCACGTCGGAATGGACGCGGAAAACGGCCATTTGAGTCCATATGTGAATAAACTGACGCCCCACGACCGTGAATGTTACTTTAAAAAGTTAACTCTCACTCATGGGCCGATATTTACTGACCCCTACGCACTCACGCACTGGATAGATGATTTAACGGGACTACCCACCGTACAATGGCCGGACATTTAAATCTACCTTATAGAAAAACTGACCGTTTATACTAAAGATAAACTAAAGGCCTATAAATCATTACATGTCTACAACTAATTACGTCTTGAATGGACATGTTCAAAATTGAGAATGTAACAACTTGAGCGAGGACTTTTGTGTCGTGCTGCCAAGTGCTGCCAAGTCAACGACGGGCAGAAGACGAGGATATACGAGGCATGGGCCTCTCCTACAAAAATTTGACAAGAAGTTATCGGAACCATTGTGGGGGCTTTCGCCTCGATAAATCTGAAACATACAGCTAACGTTTGGTTAGCTAGCAGTTAGCATTCGCGCATGTAGCATGTAAACACTGACTTTTTGTAAGTCCGTTCATGTAAAAATAATCCCACAAATAATGACTAATTTAAGTAATTTCAATCACAACTTAAGCCTTGTTCACATGGCAGGAGAATTGGCCCGATTTTAGCCCCGAATTTCCCCTCCCGACAATCGTAAGGGCGCGCCGAAACGCAAGCGATTATCTTCACAGATAATCCTGCCGTGTGTTGTCACCACACACAGCGCCTCCCGATATCGGCGCTCGGAAGGACCCCCGACTTGAAATAGGGCATATCCAACATGTTGGATTTTTTTGGCCCGATTTCGCTCCGCGCAGCAGATTGACAGTGACGTGCAGCCAATCAGAAAGCGAGCCAGCGAGGAAGCCGGTGGGGAATCCAAAATCAAAACAGTCATGACGCAGCAGAAAGTCCGTGCTTGCGCTATTACACTCTTTTTAATTTTTTTAAATAATTTGTAATTATTTTTTTTTTTAAATACACGCACACACATTCTCCACAAATAAACGTGGTCTCCGGGTGGGACGCCAACCCGCGCCGCCAGCACCGAGTGGAGGACAAGCGAGTGCCCATTTACACTCCTTTAAACAACACCTTTTCTTTTTTTTTCCGCTTTTTCGGCTGAAAACCAGGATCGGAAGCCACGTTTAATCTCGAGAGGATTTGCAAGACTTCCCGTCACATGCTTGAATGAACTCGGCTCGTGTGGGGTGTGTTGATTGTGCAGTGTGGCTGCACACCACGCACGGTACGTTCAAAACTGGAACTCCCGTGATTTTTTTCTCTTCACGTGTGGTGTCTGTCAAAGATTGGAAATCGGCCAACAATTTTAAAATCTTGCCGTGTGAACCAGGCTTAAGTCTAGCCCATATCATTGTCCAGGCTGGAGCTGATCGTTTAATCTTACCTGATATGAAGTGTGCGCTGCAAACACGAGCATTGTTGATGATAGCCTCAGTCCAGTCCTTTCGCCTAATTGCATTTAACCACAGCCGTCTGCGATTACTCTGACTGGCAGAGGCTGGGATGCGATAGAATTTCAAGTTTTTGTTGGCGCTTTTACGGTTCTGGCAACCAAAAACACAACAAGACGACATTTTCTACAGACACTCAGCGTTGTTTACTTCTAGCTGCACTTCCGTTGCCTGCAGCGGAAAGTTGTTTTTGCATCCAGTAAACACCGTGACGTCATCGTGACGTAGGCCATGAAGGGGCCTATATGACTGGATAGCCAATAGGTCAAGACTTTTGAGGTCGCGAGGCCGCCATATTGCTCCACCCAAGAAACGTTTCTCAGCATACATTTACAGTATCGAAATTGGAGAACATTTGAGACCGTACTTAGTTGAAAGAGCATGATTTATCATGCTTTAAATGTGTTAAACATAAACAAGCGGACATTTTACCACTTGCCTTAAATACATGTTTAAATTATATGCTTAATGATGCTTAGTACAGGAGGAAACTTGTATTTATTTATTTAAGATTTATAACTGCCTACGAGCTGTATATGTCTTATTTGTACGTATACGGTGTAGTTTATCCAGTAGTCAGCTCACGAGGTGGGAAGAACAAGATAGCCACCCTGTGACTTCAACGGCTTACACTGGGATGTGTATGGGCTATCCAGTCATACAGGTCAGTAATTTAAAATGACAGTATGTGCGCATCCGCAATAAGGACCAATACATGGACTGGGCCGTGCCAGAGAAGCCTCGGTGCTGGTGGCAAAGACATTTGATTTTAAATATAAAATAATATGCGGTTTAATTAAATATACATTGCAATAAAAATCATCAGCCAATCAGAGGGCACATAAAATGCAGCCAGACATTTTGTTATGTTACAGCCTCATTCTAAAATGGAATAAATTCTCTCTTTCAAAATTCTACACAACTCATAATTAACCTGGCACCCGTTTTGGGGAAATTATCACTTTTTTTTTTTTTTTTTTTTAAGAAGTACAAAACAATCTGAGCTCTTGAACAAGACATTAATTCCCACATCAACACGTCTTTTTTTTTCTTTGTTTTCACTTTTTTATTTGAGGTGCAACTGTCTAGTGCAAATTGTAACGTCACATTTGTGATGGGCTGAGGAACATGCACAAAACATTGACATACTTTCTTATCAGGCATTTGCCAAGTGTGTTTGTATGTGTGAGTCCTCTGAGTGTCCCGGCAGCAACAAAGACGTTTGGCTGCACACAAAAAAAAAAAAAATAACTACAAAAAAAAAAATACTGTAAAACATCCTCAATCACATCAACAAAACAACAAGTGACAAACAAAACATCCCCCGAACAGAAAGCGTCGCTCTTGTTTTGAGTGAGCAAAGTGACGATTGCAGTCGCGGGCGGGATCATGCAACTTGATCCTCGTCTCTTCACATCCTGACATCGCAGGTACTTTGCAACCTGGTCAACCATAGATAGATATATACATACAAATATATATATTTACATGAATAAAAGAAGTGAAAAAAGATAGATATATGTATCTATGGTTCGAAACCAGGCACTTTTTTTTCACAATTGGAAATGTTTTGGAATCTGTACAAACAGCCGCATCCGATTCGCCTCCGTTACTGATCCGGTTTACGTCACAGGGACATGAAATGACATCAACAAAGAAAGTCAAAATCCTCACAGTTCCCCCAGTGGAGCCGATTAAAAACAACATTGATTCCCTGCATAAATATTGAACTAATTGAGGGCGGGACGTAAAAAACGAGCCCGCCGTGTGAGAAGCGAAGTCGTCGTTTCTCTTAGCCCCGCCCCCTCCACCCGGGAGCGTCATGGCAGGAAACGGCTGCTTCCCCATCCCGGGTCCCGGGTGGGTCCTGCTTCCAAGTCTTCCTTCAAACTTCATCTAATCGTTAGCAGCGACAAAACAAAAAGTTGAAGGTCTCCGCCCCCCGTCCCGTCACCATGACAACCGTGATTGTCTGAGCAGGTCAAAGTCAAGGCCGACCAAATAAATGAAAATGTGCAAGTAAGCAAAAAAAAAAAAAAGTTGGAAGGGGGGCGATCACGGTCGGCGATCGTTCCTCTTCACGCCGACGAGCCCGAGTTGTGCGCGGCGGGGGGCGGGGCTTGCGCGGGTCCCACGGCGCCCGGGACCTGAGGCTGCAGGGCGGCGCCAGTGGGCGATCCGCCCGTCTGGACCTGGGCCTGGAACTGAGCCATCTGCTCGGGGCTGGCCAGGGTCTTGAGCAGGTTGTTCTCCTGCTCCAGTTGACTGTTGCGCTCCATCAGCTCCTTGATTTGCTCCTTAAGCACCTCCACCTCCTCGCGCACCGCATACATCAGGTGACTCTTCACCAGGTCCTGAGAGAGGGACGGAGGGGCCCGTTAAAATGACGCCATTTTTTCCAACTCGAGTTGGAGCCGATGACAAAATTCTCGCTCGCGATAATTGAAGCGAGAATTTACGACGTCAATGACACATGGAAAGGAAGAAAATTACTCCCCATGGAAATTAACTCGTTTGTTCCCAAAAACGTATAAATATGTTCTATTTGAAACATTTTAAGTGTCCCAAAGACTTTTTTTTTTTAAATGCTAGAGCATACAGAAGGTTTTGATGCAGCTTCTAAACTGCAGAGAACGGTTGAAGCAATAGTAATAGTAGTAATTACAAAAAACGGCCAGCAGGTAGCAGCAGAGTATAAGAGATCAACTGGGGCCATGTTGCAGCAAGCTCTTTTTGCCACCGTTTTCACCAGGAATGTGAATGATGATGCTATATTCTAATGTTAATTGCTACAAAACAGAAACTGAATTTTTTTCCCTGATGAATTAAGAGACTCTAATCTTTCTTTTGGTATGTTTTTATATTAATAGAACACAATATTCTGTGGGCCTTGCAAAATCTGTCAAAATCCAGTAAAACAGCGATGGGGGTCGCTTCAGTCAAAACGGCTTCCAGTCAATGAGTTGATGGTCAATTTTGTAACGACACAATTGAAGGCTGGCTGCAACGAGGGTACTTCAATATAAATATTTGGAGAAAATGCATGACACTGACACTGGGTTGTTTGCGTGATTTTTTTTCTGTTTTATGTTGAGGGCTTGATTTTTTTTCTGTTTTATGTTGAGAGCTAAAACTGACGTGACAATGTTGACGTGAGGGGAGGAGCTTCCTTTTGTCTAATGGGTTCGCCATGTCGGGATTACAGATGAGAAAATGTTCTCAATTGCCTGAACGGTTCAATAGATAAACAAAATATAAAATCTATCAATCTTAACCTTCCATACATATATATAGTGCAAAATAAATTTCCATTCTGAAAATAACAAGCACAAATGCAATCATTTGCTTTTGTCATTATATTGAATATCCATAAAGATGATTCCAATTACAAAGCACGCCATTTTAACAGATTAATTTGGAGGCAGAAACAATCAACTTCTAAATATTCTATTGAACATCTGAATCGTTTTAGTCAGCATTAGGGGGTGTGAATTGCCTAGCATCTGGCTATTTGATCCATATCATCATTCATGCGTCACGATTCGATTCATCCTGATACAAATCTGTAGTCGATTATGGCGATTTTTTTTTTAACTCAAATTTAGAAAATACTAATCCGTAAACTTGTACATGTATACTGTAAGACTTGTATGATAATGTCTTTAACTGAAACTTCAACAAAGTATTTAACAGATTGCAATCTTTCATGTTTGAACAGCATTAAAATCATATATTAAAGGCGTAGTCTGCCGGATTCACTCAGGAAAATGCACTTTTTATAATACAGAATGTACACACTTTAACTTTCTCTCAGTCTACACATCTGTGTTTATGTTAATCTTTGGTGGTGATTTCGTCCTAAATCCCTACCAGTGAAAAAATAATAATAATCCGTGCGTGCTTTCAAATTGCCGCGGGAGTGACGTCATGCCGCTGACACGTTCGCCCGGCCCCGTTTGCGACACGCCACCCTCCCGCTCTGCGATTGGCTGGAGGGGTGTAAACACTGTCTTTCCACAGAAATGGCCCGCTGTTTCCAAAACAAACACAAAATGGCAAAATACAGGCTAAGGGTAGTGGGGGTTTAGGACGAAATCACCACCAAAGATTAACATAAACACAGATGGGTAGACTGAGAGAAAGTTAAAAGTGTGTACATCCTGTATTTAAAAAGTGCATTTTCCTGAGTGAATCCGGCAGACAGCCCCTTTAAGTCTGAATGTTACATTAATGTAATATTTTTTCATGCTTAAAGTGTGAACCCTAACCCAAAGTAAGTTTTAGTTGAATATTTCCATCAAAAATTGATGTTTAAATATTAATTTGGTCGCATATTGAATCAATACAAGCATTGCGCGCTGTAATATCGCGATATATAGCCGGAATCGATTTTTCTTAACACCCTTAGTTACCATTACACTAAAATACATTTACCCAAACTATATTTACTACTAATAGCCAACCTCAATTTCGCAAATCTCTCTTTTATTTCCCACCTTTCCAACTTGTGACAAATTCCCAGAATGCCCTACCCAACGTCTCATCATCAGCACCAGATGATGAAAAAAAAAAAGGGGGGGGGGGTATTAAATCTTCATAATTTGAGCGTCCCATCTCATCCTCATTGTGTAGATAGATACGGAACAAAATGTCCCCGCGACGAGTGGGAGGAGCAATGGTCGGCCGAGTTATTTATACCGAAAGGGAGGGGAGGCTGCTGCCTGCCTAGCAACAAACAAGCCGAGGATGAGGATGGGATTATAAACGTGTGAACCTCCGCTTGGCCCACATCATCTGTCCCAAATCGTGACAGTGCACGGCCACAATCGTATAATTCTTCAATGGGGGCCCCTTTTCCTTGTTTTCACGATAATCCAACCCTCAGTTATTGGTCTGAATTACAAGTCAAGGTCATATCGCGAAGACGAGAAAGCAAATGGCCGAACGTGCCTCGGCCATTACGTAACGCCTAGTTGGCAGCACACGAGCGATGAGGTAAACAATTGACTTACCATGGCTTGCTCAATCTTGTTGTCAATGGCCACGACACTTGCACCCGAAGAGCTGAAACGCACAGAAGAAGAAAGGGGGGGGGGAGCACATAGTCGGTTGGACAGTGGTCTGAAAGGTGACGCAAGACGCGACGATTGTTGCGGCAGGTGAAGCGACAAGGCGCAAAAGCAACCCGACAAAAAAAAATAAAAACTGCGCACGCAAAATTTTTTTGCTGACGTTTCCATTATTTTTCGTGTACCTCTTGTCAAGCCTGAGCGACGACGACGCGCTCTCCTTGCCGAGGACGGAGGACAGAAACGAGATGGAGAAATTGCGCAGCTGGCAAACGCCAAGGTCCATCGCCGCCGTGTAGCGACACTGCGAATTCATGCTCGGCCGCCCATCCAAGGTGCCGGCGCGGCTCGGCCCGGCCCCGGATTCAGAGGACGTCCGGCGGTGCGAAGCGGCAAAGCGGGACACGCGAGCGCATTCTGCGGCTCCAACATCATCCGGACAAACCAGAAGTAGTGAGTGAGCACAAAGGCTGACTGAGGTGGTGCGAGGAAAGGAGGGGGAGGGGCTGCCAGCCTGCCTGCAGACGCCTGATTGGCTGGAAGCGAGGCTCATTTGCATAACACTATCCACGGCAGCCACATTTTGGAGGAAAGCAGGAAGACAGCTGCCTCATTTGATGCATACAAATACCCACCACACTTATAAGACTCTCAAACGCGACCGATGTCATACTTGATTAGAAATGCAGGCGAGAGGTCTGAAAAACAGCGGATTAATTAAGGACAATGTCGCCACCTGCTGGTTATTTGTCACTTCCACCACCCAAAAAAAGCCAGTCATCAGTTTCCGCGCCCTCCCCCACCCAATAAACATTTTTTGTTACATATTTTGATCAAGAAAAACACACGCAGTTTATTTAAAGGGATACTTAACTCATTGAGCCATTTTAAGCAGTAAAAATTTTACATTTTGTCCATAATGTGGTAACTTCATTATTTTACCTTTAAAAGTATTTTTTCTACTTGCTGTGGACTGTTGATGACATCCCCTGTGCTAACGACCAATCATGGCTCAGTTTGCTGACCAAACCCAGAAAACTGGTGAGCCATTGATTGGCCGTTAGCTACTTCCTTTGCACAGGTGATGTCATCATCATTTGACAGCAAGAGTAAAAATTACTTTTTAAAGGTATTAATTGTACATGAAAAATAATGGTTATCAAATTCATTTTGGACAAAATATTAACTTTTCACTGCTGAAAATTGTTCAATGAGTCAAGTATCCATTTTTAAACCACATTCAAATCCAGGGTGGTGCATTTTGTACTTTCCAAGTACTATTTGGAAGTACAATTGATTTGTATTTAAATTTGAAGGTCAGAATAAAACGTTTTCATTGAAACACTTTTGGCCTACGACTTGCTGTATTTTAATGTTGGTCATTTACTCGCCTAAGTATTTTCTGAGGTTGTACTCTGCGTCAAAAGTGAAATACAGCTGTCAAAATTAATCAGCAACTACTTTAATAATTTGAGTAATCGTTTGGAGCGTTTCTTTTTTTTTATTATTAAAAAACTGTCCAAATCCTCTGATTTCCGCATATCAACATTTTTGATATTTCGAAAGTCCTCGATGAAAGAAGACGGATTTTCGTCTGTTTAATCAAAATAAGACATTTGCAAACATCTGTTTTTACTTTGGAAAACAATGACCAAAGCGGTTACACAGTACATCTATCCTGCTTTATCATTATTATTATTATTATTATGAATACAAAGTACGAAATAAACACGAATCACTGGTTAATAAGCAATAATCAGGGGAAACATGCTTTTCTAATACACATTAATGCAAATTTAAATGAATCCAATTAGTAATCGATTTAATCGATTGAATAATCGGTAGTTTAATCGATTCTAAAAATATTCAATAGTGACAGCACTCAAGTTAAAGCACCATTTATTTTTTTTTGGGGGGGGAACATATGCAAACTGAATTTATTTATGAAGACATGACAAATATTTTCCTTGATTTTCTGCCAATTGTAACAACACTTAAAAACAAAACAATTTGTAAACACATGAACAATAACGGAACCTTCAAGAACAAAACAGCACAAATCAGGTCGTAATTGATGCCAAACAAGTTGTGATTGATTTGCACAATCAATTTTCCCAAGGAGCCAATTTGATCACCAAAAAAAAAAAAAAAAAAAACGGTTGACGACATCACTCAGGTGTTTCACATCAATCACTGGTTATTTTTAAGGCTGACACCATCACTATGGCAACACTTTTTGACAAAAAGAAGATGGTCTTTTTTTTTTTTTTTTTTGTATCTTACTCTTTTCTTGAAATTAATGTTCATGTTAATTTAAAAGTATTTTCTTACAATTATGAAAGACTTATTGCACTTAAAGACAACTCAATCTTTTTTATTTATATTTACAATTATTGAATTACATTCTGAAAATATTTTCATCTCATCCTTGCCGATGTTAATGTTTGTGTAACACTTAAGTTATTATAACACGTTACTTTCATCACTGCCTCCTCAAAATGTACATTGGAATTTAATATTTGGTAAGTTTTTTTTTGTTTTTTTTGTGTGTAAAATCTATTCTCCACTCACTCTTCTTGGCTCCTCCCCAAAATACAAAAAAACTTACAAGAGTTGAGACGTTTGACTCAGACATACAATACTTCCTTGTCACCAATTACTACTTTTTTGTAGGGATGTAACGAAAACTGTGATATCGTGATATTGTGATATTAAAACTGCCACAATATATCATCGCCATAATGTCATGATATTAAAAGCAGCACGTCAGGTTGATATCTATTTGTGCAGTTCTAGCACCCTCTGGTGGCTACTTTTTTTAGTGCAGTTTAATTTTCACAAGGCATGTTTTGGCCCCTGCGATTGGCTGGCAACCAGTCCAGGGTGTCCCCCACCTACTGCCCAGAGCCAGCTGAGATAGGCGCCAGCACCCCCCGCGACCCTTGTGAGGAATAAGCGGTCAAGAAAATGGATGGATGGATGTTTTGGCCCTTCTATTTTTAAAATCCATGCTATTGGTCAGATGAAGGGGAAGGTAATGTGCTTGTGAGTTAATATGTGGAGGAACTCAATATCTGCGTGCTGTAGTAATTACAAAACAATATTGTGATATTTTTGTTGGTTTGAGCACTTTTTTTTTTTTTTTTCTGTCTTGCCAACCTTCCCACAATATCGTGATAATGATCGTATCATGACCATCATATCGTATCATGATGTTTGAATGTCGTTGCATCCCTACTATTTTTGGGCACCCCCTTGTGGCATCTTTAGGGCATTACACAACAAGAACAGATAGTGAAGGAGTGAGGTGTTTTTTTTTGCGCAAATACTTTTGGGTGATCATTTTCACAGCGGGGGGAAAAAAAGAAACATGAATATGGTGAACTCGTAAATGGCAAATCATGATATACATGCAAAAAAATAAAAAATCCGACCGGCTGGTCAGGGAGTTGTTTTGAAACAAAAAGGAGCCCACAATGATTGGTTACCTCTTCAGATGCCTCTCCAGCTCCCAGAAGAGAAACTCAACGGCCATGGCGTGGCGACCCCTTGCTCCTCCCCCGGCCCCGGCCAGCCACTTTGCTCTCATCGATGCGAGGGGTCAAAACAAAACGCTTATGTCCATGCGAGGCACCCCAAACGAGCACCACCACCACCACTGCGCCTCCTCCGTCCTCCCCGCACCCCTTGGTGCTTCACATCAGGGGGGGAATCTGAGAGAGGACGGACGGACGGACATGCCTGAATCGACGACTGGCAGCGTTGGTGAGACGCTCCAAGAAGGAAGACTGGCTGGACCGTGACGTCATTCCGAGTACGACTCATCGCATCGCATCAGCTCCCTTTCCTGCTGTTACGTAAACTGTCTGGAGCGATTACTGCAATCCGTCCAATGGGATGAGCCCTTTTTTCTGACCACATGCACACAGTTAGCATCAGGGTGATTATAGTTTTTGGAATTTTACATTTGAGTTTGTTTTTACTTGTGTTTTTTTAAATTGTGTTTTTTGTTTTGAGGGTGGTTCTGGTCATTTTTTAAAATTTGTTTTAGTTATTTAAAAAGGGATACTTGACCCATTTGAACAATTTTCAGCAGTGAAAAGTTAATATTTTGTCCAGAATAAATTTTATAAAAGTCAATATTTTTCATGTATAATTAATACCTTTTAAAAAGTCATTTTTCCGCTTGCCGTCGACTGATGATGACGACATCACCCGTGCTGATGACATCACCCGTGCTGAAGTTGGTAACTATAGAGGACCAAAACTGCCAAAATTCAAAATAAATAATGACTAAATAAATAAATGACTAAAAGTTAAAAATGAATATAAAAAAAATTCGAAAATTATATTTAAAAAATTAAATATAAATGGAAATAAATCCGTTTTTATTGTCACTTTTTAGTTATTTATTTATTTCATAGTCATAGTCATAGTCATTTATGTATTTATTTATTTAGTCATGTATTATTTAGTCATTTTTTTTAGTTATTTATTTAGTCATTTATTTTGAATTTTGTCAGTTTTGGGCCATACTGCCAAGTTGAAATGTTATTCAAATGAGGGGGCGGTCCTAAGCGTGTCTTGGGTCGAACTCCGCCGTTGCAAGCCTGTCAGTGGTCGAGTGAGCAGCCCGGCGAACAAGGAAGTCTTGCCAGCGTGCAATGTGAGAGCTCCAGCAATGAACATATCGTGAGCTTCATATCGTGATAATATCGTATTGTGACGTTTGGATATCGTTACATCCCTAGTTACCACATTAATTATAGACAAAATATGAACTTTTTACTGCTGAAAACGGCTAATTGAGTCAAGTATCCCTTTAATAAATGCTTAGTTTTAGTTTAGTTTCAGTATTAGTTTTAGTTTATAAAAAAGTGTGTATTACTTGTGCGCAATGTTTAAAAAAACAGCAAGCGAGTGACATCATCTGAAGGTGCTTTTCTATTGGCTGCCGCTAGATGACATCACTTCTGTGTGACACATTTCCAAACGTGCTTATTCCTGTTCATATCAAAATAAACATACTTAAAAAATCACATTTAAAATCACCCCCAAAGACGAAAACAAAGGACATTTTTGCCATAATTATAGTGAGTTTTAGTTTTGAAACATAATGTAGTTTCAATTATTTTTTTTGATTTTTTAAAAGCATGTTTTTATTTTATTTCGTTAACAAAATTGTTTTTTGAATGCTTCAGCATTCCCACAACTAACAAAATGTAAAAAACAAAAACAAAACTCAAAACAAAACCCAAACTAACTCAAATGAAAAATACCAAAAATATAATAACCCTGGTTACAACTGGACAGGCCAACCAGCAGTTTTGTTTTTTTTGGGGGGTGGAAAACGCATTGAAGACGGATTTTCCCGGACCCTCAGCCCCAAAACATTTCATCACGCACCCCGTCGCGTCCCCGAAACAGGAAGCAGCATTCCACACTTAAGGGAATATTTCACTTAGAGCAGGCGCACCACTGGGTGCGCTGTCACGATGCATCAGTGCACGGACGCACGCACAAGCACGAGCATGAGGCTCCGCTTGGCCTCACGTGCGTTTCCATGCGAGTTGACGAAGAGAACAAGTTGATGGTTGCTTGCTATGAAACGTGGATTCGGGCACGATTCAGCTCGGTTGTGAAATGACAATGTACAACAATTCACATATTCATGTTGATTTTTTTCCCCCTGTGGAATATAATGTTGCATTTTTGGATTTTTACAGCAGGACTTGGTGTAAATGTCCTGCAATATCGAGGACCCAAACTGCCAAAATAAAAAATAAATGTGAATAAAACTCAACATAAAAACTGATCTAAAAATATAATAAAAAAATTAAATACAAATACATGAATAAAAATATAAATGGAAATTAAATACAAGAAAAATATATATCCATAAATCAAAAAATAAAAATAGAATTAAAAAATGTGATTCAAAAAATAAAGATAAATGTGGACGTAAAAAAAAAATCAAATATCTAAATAGAATTAAATATCAATCAAATAAAAAGGCTCCGTTTTCACATTTATTTATTTCATGCTGCAGATGCTCTGTCAGGATGAAATGTTATTCAAATGAGGGGGCGGTCCTAAACGTGGGTAGGACCGCCTTTGCAAACTGCATGATTGAGTGAGCAGGTTGGCCAGCAAGGAAATCTCATGTCAGCTTGCGTGGAGAGCTCCAGCAATGGATGACTATCTTGTCAGTAGAAATAAATAAATGTGACAGAAGAGCATTTTTATTAATTGATATTTAATTCTATTTATATATTGATTTTTGTATTTATTTCCATTTTTTTAATTTTGTTCATTTTTGTATTTAATTTTACTTTTGTGTGTACACATACATACATACATAAACATATACATACATACATATATATATATATATATATATATATATATATATATATATATATATATATATACATACACACACACACACACACACATACATATATATATATATATATATATATATATATATATATATATATATAAATATTAGGGGCGTTAAAAAAAATCGATTCGGCGATATATCGCGATACTACATCACGCGATTCTCGAATCGATTCAATAATCGGCAGAATCGATTTTTTTTTTTTTTTTTTTTTTAAGGATTCACACCTTGAGCATGGAAGAATGTTATATGAACGGAACATTAAGCCTTAATATTTTATTTTAATGCTGTTCAAACATGAAACAGATTACAACCTCTATAAGACTGAAATTTCAGATAAATAAATAATACATTTTCATATAAATCTTACACTCTACAAGCTTACTGATTAGTATTTTCTAAATTTGAATGAAAAAAATCGCAACAATCGGCTTATAAATTCGTATCGGGATTAATCGGTATCGAATCGAATCGTGACCTGTGAATCGTGATACGAACAAGTGTGATATTGATTTGTGTTGGTCATTTTCCTGCCACTAGGGGGTCATTAATCATGCGTTTAAAAAAATAAATAAATAAATTTTAAAAATGAGTGCCGTTAAAGGAACTTTAAATTAACTAAAAATAAACGCACTAATTTTGACACCACTAATATATATATATATATATATATATATATATATATATATATATATATATATATATATATATATATATATATATACATATATATGTATATATATATATATATATGTGTGTGTGTGTGTGGGTGGGGCGGGGGGGTGTATGTGTGTGTGTGTGTTTTACCATTAATATTTATTTTTAGTACTTAATATTATATTTTTTATATCCATTTTTATTTTCACTTTTATTCATTTATTGATTTTTAATTTTGGCAGTTTTATGGTTGTTGTGGTTTACTGTCAAGGTTATTTTGTTCGTGTCCTTTTTCTGAGGGTGAGCACACAGTTGTCAGAACAAAAAGGCTGCGAACCGGTTTGAGGGAGATCTCGCCGACGTGGCGATAGATCTCCTTCTCAGCCAATCGCCGAAGGCACTGAGGCTTCTGCTCAACCAATCCTGCGAGACCCTGACGACACCGTGACGTCATCGGCCGGAAGCCCAGATGGGATGCGTTCATTCCGGAAAGCTGGAGAAAGGGCCGACCCACATACGGCTCAAGCTCAGGGCATAAAAACACTGGACAACAAGAATGGCGAGCACGCTGGCGGCCATGTTGCCACCTGCCATATATTTCAATTTGCCCTCTATATAAATCAAGATGACTTGACTCGACTTTTACAAATACTCCATCTTCCAACTTTTAGCCCTATTTTTTTGCAAGAGATTGGCTTTGTTTCCCTGCCTCCTACATTGCTTGTCAATAAGTAGTAGGAGACATGATGATATTTAATGACTGGCCAAAAAATGATAACCACTTGGACAATATCGTGTGACATCACAATATTGTAATCAAAATAAAAATTAAAAAAATAAATGAGCTCGCACTTAAAAAAAAAACACACAACATTGTGCTTTTGTTAATGCATATAAACAACGTGCAATCTCTAATAACATTTCATATTGTGGCACTTACTTGCTAATGCATGCACACATTGAGTTCCTCCACATATTGACTCGATTCAAAAGCATGTTACGTGCCCCTTCATCTGACCATGAGCGTGGATTTTAAACATAGAAGGGCCAAAACATACATACATACATTCATACATTTTCTTGACCGCTTACTCCTCACAAGGGCCGCGGGGGGTGCTGGAGCCTATCCCAGCAGGCTTCGGGCAGTAGGCGGGGTACAGCCTGAACTGGTTGCCAGACAATCCCAGGGCACAAGCATCCACAGTCACAAGCACACCTAGGAACAATTCAGAGCGGGCCAAAACATGCCTTGTGAAAATTAAACTGCACTAAAAAAAAAACAAAAAAAAAACAGAGGGTGCTAGAAGTGCAGAAATGGAAATCAACCTGACTTATTTAACATATGTGCTGCTTTTAATATCATGACATGACGACTAGTGTTGTTCCGATACCGATAATGGTATCGGCAGAGGCCCCGATACTGCACTAAAACAGTGGTATCGGTATCGGTGACTACTAACAAGTAACATGCCAATACCATTAATTCCAAGGCTAATATAGGACTTTGGATGCAGCATCTTGTGTCTTGCTCATGCACGACATTCACTGATATGTGACATGTTCACTGCTTGCTGGTCTAAGATATCCTTTTGGCCCTTGAATGCTCTAAACCAATGGCAGGGCAGCATTTTCATGTTGAGAAAAAAAAACCTTAGGTATCGGCATCGGCCGATACTGCAAAGCTTGGTATCAGAGTATTGGGAGGCAAAAAATGGTATCGGAACAACACTAATGACGAGGACGATATATTGCGGCATTTTTAATATCGCCGTCCTCGTTCTATCCCTAGTTAGCAGTGGTGAACTGTACTGTCGTACTGAAGCCGTGTATTTTATTCACGTCACCTCAGTTAGTAGGGCTTGGTATCGATTCAGATTTCCAGGATCGATTCGATTCCATTCACGATTCACAACGATTTTCGATTCATTTCAGGAATTCATGCAGCACCTATTTTAGACAGTCAAAAGTACCAGTGCTGCAATTAGTAGAAACTTCTTGCTGTAATTTAATGCATTAGTAAAAATATGAATATTTACATTAAGAATTGAATCCATTGCAGTTACATTAATACTCTATTTTATTTAACATGGCCTTATAAAAACAATACATAATTATTTAAATCAATTACTACCACAGTACAGGCTATGTAAAAAAAAAAGTGACAAAAAACACTGACACTCACGACATTCACATTGTTGTTTTTGTTTTTGAGGGGAGGGGGGGGGGTGTTGGGGGTGGAGTCGATATATTATACATGGTTTTATGTATCGATATTGGGATATAAAAAAGCTGCATCGATACGACATCGATATATCGATATTTTGAACCCAGCCCTATCACTTAGATAAACAAGTTGAAAATATGAGCAAAAGTTTCCAAATCAAAAAACTGAATACGACTGTTCGTAAAGGAATAATATTCAATAAAACTCTTGCATTGGATATTATGATATTAATCAAGTGGTCATATCGTTGTAGCTAGTCGGTGTATAAATCCACTAAAAGCCAAAGCCAGATGCAAAATCATCCCTACTTGCAAGGAATTTGGGAAAACAAAAAATAAATATAAATAATAAATACATAAATAATAATAATAATAATAATAAAAGGAAAGCACAACTACAATATATTACAAATGTTTTTTGCAAGCAGCAATCGAGAACTCGTTTGAAGTCCCGAGATGGAGAAAGAGGAAAGTTGTGTTTGCAATCGAGGATCAAGCGGAGATAAGCAAACCTCAAACATCTCTGATGGGAGTCTCTGGTGTGGAAGGAAGCCAATCGGCCTCAGGCCGGCACGGCACGCAACGTCTTACATAACCGGCCCGTTGCCATATGTTCCACCAGAGGAGGCAACTTCTTTTTTTTTTTTTTTTTTGCTCCTTTCGTGACACAAGGCAACAATTTCCACTTTTAACAAGCACCACAATTCGAATTGCACAGACAGCAGCAAAGGAGCGTTTGCACAACGTCATGCCAAGAATTTTTATTTTGATCAATGAATCATGCATTTTGTGAGCAAAACGCCATTTGGAACCACGCCCATCGCGACGAAGAAAAGTTGAATTGAGGCGGTTGCAAATGACAGATGAGGAGGGGGATTCGGGACAAATCTGCATCGTTATGGTGGCTGCATAGAAATGGCAAAAGCTAAACAAGGCTCTTGAAATACAGCAAGAAATCCAGTAGCAACAAGCATATGGTGCTGATGGGGAGCCCAGCAAGGGTCTTCTCAAAAGCAGGTGGGAAACTTCAATCTGGGCTCATCATTTGGAGCTTTTCCACACACGGATGAGGGACATCACGCTAATAATCACTCACAGCAGCTGGTAGAACACACACTTTTTTTTTTTGGAAACCATTGGAGAGGCATGATATGTATATATTTTTTTTTTTTTACACAATAGACCCTTCCAGCTGCTTAGCTCCCGCTCCGCCTCCCAGAGGGCAAGCATCCCATAACAAATGATTTAGAGAGCTTAATTTTCGATGAGCGTTTTCGTTGTCAAGTGTCAAAAAAAACGTCCCGAGTAGGACACTACATTACTGCGAATCATTGAAACCAGTTGTTTGGAGCTACTGGCTAAAACAAAAAACGGAGTTTGTTGGATGGCAAAGTGAAAGTGGAAGCCTAAGGTTATTTTAATAAATTTGGTTTCAACCAAAAGTAACTTGCATAATTATGTTTCAAAGAATTTTATTTGTCTTAATATTTTTTAACGTTTAAAAATTTTCTTGTTTTGTTCCAAAAAATAAATGATCATTTTAATTATTACCAACATATTTGTGATGAATATCTTCTTACTACTAAACAGAGAAATGGATGTTTTTCCCTGCAAAGTTGAAAAACATTTCAAAGCGCCAAGAGAAGTTGAATACTTCCCGTGCAGCAAACATGAAGAAGCAGACAGACATGAAGAAAAGACGACAGAGCAGACAAACGTGAACGTCATTTTGAGGCTTCAGGTCAGCCTAATCTGTTCAAAGCGGGATGGCACGGAGGCCCAATCCACGACCAGCACAAAAAAACGGGATGCAGGATTTTCCTGGCAGACTTCATTTAGCGTAAGCCACATTTAAAGGAGACATTTCTCTCGGAGCACAAGCAGGATTTTCAAATCAATCGGCACTAATCCGACAGGAAACTGGCAACACTTTCAAAATTCTCATTTCATCGCGTGCAGCAAAGCCTTCCTGACCCCCCCCCCACACACACACACACACACTGGTGATAAAAGCACATTTAGGTCAGTGACTCCCAAACGCGTTAAGACGATTATATAAAGCGCTTGCGGTTCACACGAGAAGGTTGGAAGGGCGGACACTGCCCCCCTGTGGTGAACCCTGGAATAACACGGTAGTGGAGGCAATCCCTTCCTATCCTAATCTATTATTGTTGCCTTGTTCGCCATTTTGTAGTGCAATGTACAATGCGACTTGAAAACAAATGAACAACTGAGGATCATAAGAAAGAGCAATATATCCCATGATGCACTGCGCCAATACAGAACAAATTTCCTTTGCTTGAGGGTTTCACTTTCGAGATACTTCACTTATTTAGCCCATTATAGCAATGAAAAGTTCATATTTTGCCTACTATAAATTTGATATTTTCATTATTTTTCACATACAATTAGTAACTTTAAAAACACATTTTGCAACTTGCTGTCGACTGAAAATGACATCACAAGGGCTCAGGTAACCAATAACAGCTTAGCTTGTGAATGTCACATGACCAAACCTAGAAAACAAACACTCCAACTGCTCATCCTGGAGAGGAAACCAAAGGCGGCGGCTAATGAAGACGTTAACCTCAGGGAAAGAAAAACAGTCGAGAAGGATAACTGAGAAAGGAAGATGGAAAACTTGGTAGTAGTACCCCTAGTACAATGTTTTTTCTTCATTTCTTTTTAGTGTTTCTGAAAGCCAAGATGTTGCACTTTGGAATGACCTTACGACTGTTTCATGCTTTTTATCTGCGTTTTATCATTATTATTATTATTATTATTATTAAAATGTCTGAGTGAGTGCTCGTCCAAGACTGCTGATTCCAAACTTTTTGCTAGGGGTTGTACAACCATAAATGTAGCCTTGGACACATGTAGACGATGTAGCTACTTTGCTAAAGATGAGAGTCATGTGACCATGACTTACAGGGATTGGAAGACATTGAGCAGTTTTTGCCTTTGCACTCACAATCGGAATGTTTGACATTGGACTAAAACTAGACTAAAACCCTCATTGGTAAACAATACCTGGGACTAAATCAGTATGCATTTTTGTCGACTAATGACGACAAGATGAAAATGCACTTCATAAAAACTGAACTAAAATCTATGGACGTTTTAGTTCATGAACAAAAATGAGACAAAAAATGATGTGATTTTTGTAAAATCTTGTCTCTGCTAATCTGTCACTGTGACAGTGTCATGTGACACGCCCCCTTTCAAATCTGCAGCTAGCAAGTGCAACATTGCAAAAACACATGGGACAGACAGGAGGTGGATTCACGGTGAACCATTACAAGAAATAAGTAAATTATAGTTATAACGCAACATTAATTAATGGCTATAACGTTCCAACAATAATGTTAATCCGACTGCTAACTATTGCTGGCTGATTTACTAGCATGGAGTCATAGTAGCCACTTGTTGATATACTGTAATTGTGCGTCAAGTTGTTTTTCATCAAAAAGATGAGAGTACATTTGATGTGAAATAGTTTGAGATCCCGCGACCCTTGTGAGGAATAAGCGGTCGAGAAAATGGATGGAATGGATGGTTAGTTTGAGATCCAAAATGTCCAAACATAATCTGACAAAAAAAAACTTACAGGGGTTGAATGACTGTCGTGACTAAAACTAGACTAAGACATTGACAGTTTTTGTTGACTAAAACTAGACGAATAAAATGGTTTTCTTGGACTAAAATAAAGACTAAAATGCTAGATTTATAGTGAACTAAAAGTTGACTAAAAAAAAAAAAAGGATGAGGTTGAGTAACTGTAATAAAAAACAAGCGTGGGTGAAATTGCACTAAAAGTTCATTTAAAAATGGCGAATATAAAATTAACTATTTGCACTGTTTCAAGTTTGCCTACTTAATGGTTGTTCTCGCTGAAGCTTAGATATTCATAACCAGAAGCTACCAATTATCATGAAGCATGCAGCGTGAAATTAACCAGTTCCACTTAATTGACTATTCTGAACATTTGTCACATTTCCACAATGCAACGTTTTCTTTACACATGGAAAACATACGGCGCTTTGTATTGCACTTGCCTGTGACTCGCATACAAACCAGGCAGGTTGTCAAACTAGCCAAACAACATTTCATCGCATTTTGAAAGCAAAATAATCCCCACAAATCAAATCACAACGTTCCAAAGTCCAATGCTTTTCAATGGTCATTTTACCCAATAAGACTGCCGCCATTTTAACTTGTGACGCCAGCTCGGAATTATCCACTTGTCTCAGAATCTATATAAGAATCTCGACAATACAGTGCTATTTTTCTTTTTAATTTAAAAAAAAAAAAAAAAAAAAAAAAAAAAAAAAAAAAAAAAAAAAAAAAAAAAGACACATTGTAAGGGAAACGCTGGTTTGCCGTCGTAATCAAAAGGTTGATGACGTTATACTGACAAACGATCTAATTTGCAGTGTTTCCCACACCATGTTAATACTTGGGCGGGCCACCCAAGAAGATTTCAAGAAAATGTATTAAAAAAAAATATTTTAAACCGACCAGATATACCACACGTAACGTTAGTTCACTTCACCATCACTTTGTGAATCATGAGACTAGACGAGAATTATTGCTGTATTCGAGGACGGTCGGAAGTCAGACTTTTCCGAGTTCAAAGTACGTACGGGAACTTGAACTCGGAAATTCCACTTGCAAAGAATATAGCGACCCCTTTGGAAACACAGACCGTGATTGGTAAAACACCATTTACTCGAATATAAAACTAGATAGCTTTCTTCATTCATAAATATTCGAAATAACTCCACGTATCGCAACGTACATACCAGTATGCTGCTATCTCCTGGTATGAAATTATACTGTGAACTACTCAATTGTATGGAATGCTTATGAAATAAGATAAAAACAATAAATTAAGCAAAATTATTAGAAGGCAAGTTTGCTGGAGGTCAAGATGAGTTTTAAGAACCAAAATAAAAAACAATTTACCACCATCCACTAGGGATGTAACGATTAGGGCAATATTGTGATATTAAAACTGCTACAATATCGTCCTCGTCATCATGTTCATAATATTTAAAAGGAACACATCTGTTAAAAAAAAGTCAGGTTGATTTCCATTTGTGCAGTTCTAGCACCCTCTAGTGGCTAGTTCATTAATGCAATGTTATTTTCATTAGGGATGTTTTGGCCTTCTATGTTTAAAATCTATGCTAATTGTCAGATGAAGGGGAACCTAATTTGCTTGTGAAGCGATCAATGTGTGCATGCATTAGAAAGTAAGTGCCTCAATATTGTTATTAGAGATTGTAGGTTGTTTATATGCATTCCTGTTTTGTACAAAAGCACAATATTGTGCTTTTTTTTAGTATGAGCTCTTTTTTTCTTACAATATTGTGATCCTTTTTAATGTCGCCAACCACCCCACAATATCGTGATAATTATCGTATCGTGACGTTCATATTGTGATAATATCATATCATGATGTTTGGATATCGTTACATCCCTACTATCCACCATTTTGTTTGTTTACATTCGCCTCGAACGCTTTCAGGTCAGAACTGGGAAGACCATCCTCGAATGCAGCAGTTGTAACAGGACTGAGACCAAACACCCAACCCCCCTTCCACACCCCCCCCATCCCATCCACCCCGCGCCGGAATCCACCCACCCAAGTAGATTTCAAATCTGTGGGAAACACTGAATCGAAACAGAGTTTGAACAAGCCGGTTACTGTCTCACCTGTCGTCCTCCCCTTCAGCGTGTTGAGTCCTCAAGCTCGCAGCAGCAGCAGCAGCTACGAGGGCGCTGGCCTCCGCGGACATCCCCATGTGGGCTAGGCTTCTGGCAGCGACCCCGGCATCCGCTGCCATCACTCCGCCCCCGGCGGCGCCCAGCCTGGGCAGTCCCAGCAGGCCTTGGTGTTGAAACAGAAGCTTTTGCGCATCTTCCAGCTGAGACGCTTTCAGGGAGCCTCCTCCTGCCAGGGGGGGCGGGTAGAGGGCTGCGCCTGGCGTGAGAAGGGGTTGCAGGTCGGCTTGAAGTGCGGTCAAAGGCATGTACGGGACTGGCGGACCCGTGGGGGCGGAGCCCAGTTGTTGGGGACGCGGCGGCTGGCCCGCGGCAGAGGTTTCCACGGCCGACGGAGCCGCACGACCTTGACGGAGCGGCTGTGGAGCCGGGCTGCCGAGCGGCTTTGCCGTTATTGCCGACCCCGGTGAGACGGCTGCGCTCACGTGCGCCAACGGAGGCTGGACCTGGGTTTGGAACGGGGCGGTGGGTTGGATGAAGTCGGGCTGCGGAGGTGCCATGTACGCTCCCGTGGCTTGAGCCTGCTGAGTCGGGACGGTGGCGGCAGCGCCGAGCATCTTGGCGTGAGCTGCGCCGACCACTTCCTGGGGTGACGCGTAGGTGAGGGCGTTGCTTTGGGCCGGAGCTTGCGGTGGACTCTGCATGGCATGAGGACCGGTGTAGTCCTGCCCCGGCAGCTGATATGGCTGCAACGTGTGAAGTGGCTGCACCGCCGGAAGACTTGGACTTAGTCCCGCATTACTGGGCTCAGTCTCTGCTGAAGACTCGGCCGCTTTCGGCGGGTCAGCGGTCGCTGCAGGCGGAACCTCCTTCTCGTAATACTCAGTACACGTCCATCGTCCTTTGCGGAAGGGCTCCGAGTTGGTGTCCAGTTTGACCACTCGGAAACGAGAGCCGGTAGTTTGAGTGCTGGAGGCGGCTGCGGAGGCTGGCTGGCCTGCAGCGCCACCAACGGAAGCTGTCGGTCCACTCGCACTCGAGCCAGTGTTGTCAAAAGCAGACGGGGGAAGTGGAGGAACATTTCCGGGGCCGTGCAGATGTGCGTCGCTGGCTGTCGGAGCAACAACGGCACCTGATTGTTGTGCTGCTCCGCCTGCGGGTTTGGCGCTATCCAACACTGGCGGCCTCGGGGATTGGGTCACCCCTGTTTTGGAGGTGACCGACGATGCTTGGGGAAAAGCTGGAGAAGACGATTCGCCTCCTCCCATGTTGTCGGAGTGGAGACTGTGCTGCTGCGGATAATAATGATGGTGTACTGTCCCGTTGACCATCGTAGTATGCTTCAGGGCTCCCTGGTTGGAATGTGGATACGGAGGCTCATTGGGTGACACCAGGCCAGGCGTGTCAACACCATGGAGACTGTTTAACGTCTCGTCCGACGAACTCCTCTCCGGCACGCCCGTGTCCGTGGCACGGGACGCCGACACGTCCAACATGTCGGAGGAGGAAAGGTCCTCAGTGTGAGACTCGTCCAGATCGTCGTAGCTCTCGGTGTCATCAGCCAAACTGTTGCTGCCACTTACATTGATTTGAGCAGATGTGACGCTCGTGATCTGGAAGCCGCTCTTCTTCTTCACCTGAGCTCCTGGCATTTGGGATGCAGGCTGCTGATGGGGCCCCGGAGAGGAGGCTCCAGCAGGGGCCGGACTGTCTTCGAGCACGTTCACTCCGGAACCGGTGGAGGAAGCGGGTGCCCCGCCGCCGCTGCCCCTTCGGTAATGAAACGCAGTTTTCCTGCTGCCAGAAGCGGGTGGGTCTCCACAAAAGTCCTGATGGTGCATCCCTGCCGCCAGGAGGGTTCAAGATTTGGAGATCCTTAGAAATCGGCCGGTGGCCTTTTGACTCTTAACTGCTAACTAACGCACAGCTATCATGCTAGCTCGATTGTGATGCTCAAGCATCGGTGTAAGTCCAATGACTTGTCCTTAGAGTCAGGATGTGCTAACTCCGAAGCTACTACACACAATAGCCCTCCTCACAAAACATGGAATCGAATAATTGATGTAACTGATTTGTGCTAGCCAGTAGTTAGCCTTAAAGCCCTGGTAAAGTCAGCAAGAACGATTACCTTCACTATACACAGTTATAGTACCTAAATGAATATGTTTTACATCACACGGACAGTGCCAAAGGCAAGCACGAAGATTTAGCCGTAAATAGTTTGGCTGCAGTCAGGTGGTCTACGAAGCTTCCGAGCTGTCCAACCTATGTCGCATGAAATCGGTCGCTGAGTCCATTCCTCATGCGGACGTCCTCCTCTTCCCCCCCGAAAAACTTGGCGATGTTTACACTCCGCCGGCAATCAACAGACAATGGTGTCTAAATGACTCCTGTGTTTTGGTGGCTAAAAAAAAAAAAAAAAACGGACTTATGCGCAACTCATATGCCCGATCCAGTCCTCGTTTGCTGTATCATTGCCGGTGAACAGCGGCAGCTAACCTAAGCTAAGCTAACGGGCTGTCAGGTTCAGAGGGGACAGGGAAGCCAAACATTGAATATGCGCATGCGCAAGTCCCTTCATTTCAAAACAACGCGAAATGTAAGCTGCGCAATCAACTGATTCAAAAATAACAGTTGAGGGTGCATTATTCCTCCATTGATTAATTCAGGAGGTAGAGACGTGACACGGACAGAGGAGGAGACATTCAAAATGACAATCATTAAGTGGATGAAAATATTTAAATCAGTATTGTGGGTTGTGGTTAGTTCTTGGTTTTATAGTTTTTGGCAAGAGCGCAAGACAGTGGTGCTCCTATTGTTAATTGCGTCAGAGATTTAAAGGGGAAAACAAAATCCATCGATTATGTGTAGAACGGTCAAGTAAAAGTAATGACAAGCAACCTTTAGTAGGTTAGCCAACCATTGTAACCAAGCAAGAGTACCGTTGCTTTTTTTTCTTCTGAATTTGGACACAGACCTTGTTTGCATTTGCTCTTTTAGGTCTTGTTGTTTGACGCCTTCGGTACTACTGCAGCTGTCAAATAATTTGGGCCAGCAGGGGGCTCTGCTGCTCTGCCAAGCACCAAACACGCAATGCAGAGGAAGTTAAAATACGTAAGTAGCAAAAGTACTAACAACCGAACAGATAGAATCTATCTGTTCGGTTGCAGTGCAGAGCAACACAAGTTTGTCATTGTGACCCCACAGGCCACACTAATGACATGTTTGACAGATGGCTGTGGCAGAGTCTTGTGTTAATGCTTTAAAAGCCACTCAAAGCTGTAACATGTATGATAGCAAGCAAAAAGATGGCTTGTGGATCACAAAATGTATTTTAATATTTCGGTGAAAATGGAAAATCAAATTCATCTTAACATTCACAATCATTATAACAGAATTCGTACTATTAAGAGTGTTTTGAGACAATTTCATTTATATTTGGAAATTCAAAGTCTGAAGTGTAAGCATGGGGGATTTGTTTTGTAGCTGCAAAAAAAAAAAGTTACAGGTACAATCTGTAAATAAAAATGTATTGTAGTTCATTTTATGAAATGGTATTGACAGTTGTGTTGATCTGTTTTTGCAATTTCTGGCAAATGAACACACATGCCCTCACACAGGCATACATTTGGCAGCGAGAAGGCAAACGGTCTTGTTTGCTCAAACCAAATTTTCTGGTCTCTCTTGCAAGCATGAAGCAGGTGTAAACATCACAAAGTGTAAAAAAGGATCAGCTGTATCCCGCACAGTCTTTTCTTTGGTGATCTTCGATGATGGTCAAAGTGACATGGTGACTTGTAACGGCACAACGGAAGTGAACAAATCCGCAACGACTTCTTGCACACTTTGTCCTTAGTGGTCATGTTTTTCTCCATTGAGGTTCCTGGTGGGGCCGCTCGTTTGGTTGGGGTGTTTGTTACCGCTGGAATGAATCTCCTCGTCTGAGCTGCTCTCGATGTCGCTGCGGTCGTCCTTTGCCACCTGCAACGCAACAAATACAGGGCAGCGGAGGTCAGTATTCGCATATGTAGGACAACTACTGGACAAAGTTTAAAACAGGAATATAGCACATGTTATGTTACACTTGACCTCAATGAAAAGATGATTATCTATATGGCGTTGCTATTGACAAATCACAGTTGTAGGCACTTGAACTTCAAATTGACGTGGTATCGGAAAACTGTTCAGGAGACCTTTAAAAGCGCTCAGAGACTTTCTCTGATGAGCATTATCATTATTCATTCAATAAACGTGTAAGAAGGACTGCAGTGGTGTTAACCCCTGTATATTTTTAAAACAGTTTCACATAAAATGTTCTCTTACCTCTGGTGAAAAACATTACACACAATTGCAGTGGCTACTATCCATGCTATGAGCTAGTAAATTAGCCAGCATTAGCGGTCAGATTAAAATTATTGTTTTAACGTTATAGCCGCGGATTAACAAGTTCTAACTATAATTTACTTTATTTTATTTATTTTTTTAACTTTTCACCGTGAATCTTTTGTGCATGTTGCCATCGCTGGCTGCAGATCAGGTTTGCGGAGACAAGATTTAAAAAATAAAAAAAAATCTGAAAGTATTCGTCTCATTTTTGTTCCTGAACTAAAATGTCCATAGATTTTAGTCCAGTTTTTATGAAGTGAAGTACATTTTTGTCTCGTCTTCATTAGTCAATGAAAATGCAGACTGATTTAGTCCCACTAACTGTTTATTAATGTGGGTTTTAGTCTAGTCTAGTCTAGTCTAGTCTAGTCTAGTCTAGTCTAGTGAAAAATGTATGTTGACGAAATTATTTTTGTTTAGTTTTCATTGACGAAATTAACACTAGACTGCAGAAGACTTACTGTACAGCACAGCAATCTAATGCAGGGCTAATTTACGGACGTATGACACTATTGGTCAATTTAACGATGACATGCTCCCATAAAAAAAAAAAGTTACTGATTGACATCAGATAGCGGGTTACTTCATTATTCGATAGGTGTGCACATTGTCACTTTGTAATAAAACCATAAAATGCATCCTCGTGCCCCCCTCCTTACAGTGTATAGACCTTTTATTACCATTACTTGATTCACATCATATTGCAGTATTTACTCGGGCTGGGTTTAAAAAAAAAAAAGAAAAAGAAAAAAAAGAATAGAATAATCAATATCAAATTGCTTTTCCTTTTTGAGCCTGATATCAATTCATAAAGTCATGATTATTTTAATATCTTTTTCCCATACATTTATAAGAAAATTTAATTTTAAATGTTTTTTAATATTTACTGTTCACGTGAATTTAACTCATTTGCTCCGAAAAACATATATGTTCTATTTTAAATGTTTTAAGTGTCCCAAAGTCGTATTTATACATTATTTATTGTTTTTTTGTTTTTTTTTAGTTTGTTAGAGCATACAGAAGGCTTTGATGCAGCCTCTTAACTGCAAAGAATGGTTGAAGAAATTGTAGTTATTACACAAATTGCCAGCAGGTGGCAGCAAAGTATAAGAGACCAACCAGGGCCATGTTGAAAAAAAATCTAATTTCCTCACAATTCTAAATAGATTTGTGAATAATGATTCAACTTAGCTTTAGTCGAATGCTAATTGCTGCAAAATGGAAACAGATAGAAATTACTTTTTTTTTTCCTGATGAAAGAAGAGACTTTAAACTTTATTTTGGTAGGTTCCATGATTTTATAGCAATAGAACGTCTGTGAATAGTCTACGAAGAGAATAGTCTGTGGTCCTTACAAAAATCAGTCAATATCCAGTAACAATTGCTTCTATGAAAATGGCCGCCAGTGAATGAGTTAAAAGTAACTTCTTACATTTATGAAAGACCAGACTTATTGTACTTTGACAATCCAGAATCTTTTTAATTTATATTTACAATGATTGAATTAGAATTATGAAAATATTTTAATCTCATCCTTGTTGATGCCAATATTTGTGTAACACATCACTAAATCATTTAAACAGTTAGTTCCGCCGCAAAATGTAATGTTTGTGGAGTTTTTACCATGTCCTTGATATTTAAGAAGACTTGATGTTCCACAATTAATCAATATCAGATTGGAGTGGAGTGAATTGAATCATGAAATAAATCGGAATTGAATTGAACTGAACTCTCGTGACTCGAAATCGAATCAATTGAGGATTGGAATTGATACCCAGCCCTAGTATTTACAGTAAACTGCTTGGTTGGTTGCAAACTATGAGCCCGACTTACCTTTCCCTTAAATATGGCTTTAATTGCAATGCGCGCAATGAGGTAGAACCAGATAATATGTAGAGTCTGCAGCACAAAAAGTAAGCCGTTAAACAGCCACCAGGCCTGGTACGGGCCTGAAATCTCCCAGCTCTCGATCAGAACGCTGTGAATAATCCTGCAACAGATGTGTACAGATGTTAGTCATTTTGATGAGCTCGTTTATTACCAAGATGTGTCCTTCATCTGTTTGGTCTCACCAGAAAGGAAAGATGACAAGCCGGGCGATGAAAAAGCTGATGCTGAACACCACAAACAGGCCATCACACAGACGCTGGTATTTGGCATAGTTGGCCAGCTTGGCTGCCTGTGAAGGGAAATGAGCCGTTTCTTGGTCAATAAACGCGGGGGGTAGACAACCAGCAGTAAAATAATGCCATCATCATTGATAGGTCAAAAAGATATAACAGCATAGGATTAACCGAAACTAAAATTAACTCATTCACTGGCAGCCGGCTGTTTTAGTGGATTTTGACTGATTTCGTAAGGCCCACAAATATTTGTTCTATTGCTATAAAAACATGGAACCTACCGAAAGATGAAAGTCTCTTCTTTCATCAGGGGAAAAAAAAGAAGGATATTTCTATCTTTATCCATTTTGCAGCAATTAGCATTAGAATAGAGATACGTTTCATCATGAGTCACATTCTTGGTGAAAACACTGGCAAAAAGAGCTTGTTGCAACATGGCCCTGGCTTATACTCTGCTGCCACCTGCTGGTCGCTTTTGTAATGACTATCATTGCTTCACCCGTTCTCTGCAGTTTAGAGGCTGCATCAAAGCCATCTGTATGCTCTAGCAGGAAAAAAAAATGTATGAATATGTCTTTGGGACACTTCAAACATTTAAAAAAAGAACGTATTTAAACGTTTTTGGGAGTAAATGAGTTCATTTCCATGGAGAATAATTTTCTTCCTTTCGTGTTTTGATCACTTATTTCCTGTCGCTGCTCATCGTGATGCATTATTTGTTTTCATGTTTTAATTTGTAGATCTTCTGGTAAAGATAAAAGTATATTTCTATCTGTTTCCGTTTTGCAGCAATTAATATTACAATACAACTAAGTTTCATCAATTTTCACAAATCTATTTAGAATTGTGAGTAATTGAGCTTTTTTTTCAACATGGCCCTGGTTGATCTCCTTTGCTCTGCTGCCACCTGCTGGCCGTTTGTGTAATAACTACAATTTCTTCAACCGTTCTTTGTAGTTGAGAGGCTGCATCAAATGTTCTAGCATAAAAATAAACAAATAAATAAATAATTTTTTAAAAACATATAAATACGTCTTTGGGACTTAAAACTTGAAATAGAACGTATTTATACATTTTTGGGAGCAAATGAGTTAAGTGGCTGTTTAAGTGTTGTATTCCTAAAATACACAAATTACAATTAATAGTAGGCAAAATGTGGGTCAGTACTAGGGCTGCACAATATCCTCCTGACTAGCAGGAAAAAAAAATATTGTCCAATCATGTTGATTTTGACAATCCCCAATCTTTGTCAAGTAACTGGAATACTGCAAAAGAAAATTTTGAAAAAAAAAGGTTTTATTTTTAAGCTATGATGTGTCCACCACAGAGGACATTTTTTAAAACTTAAATGCTAGGCTCAACTACAGTTAAAATAATTCAAACTATACTTTTAATGTGTTCTTAAGAGTCTTATAGAAAACACGCTAACAACATTTAAAGCCTAAATTTGTTCAATAAAAAGTGTTATACACTTACTTTTCCTCTTCCCTAAAAAGTGCTTGCACTGAGGGAAGCCATTTTGTTTTTTGATGCAATCAAAGGTAACAAAGCCCCACCCCTACACATTTGGTATCATTGGAAAGCTCGGAATGTCCTCTATAGAGCACAAACGGAGTTAATTCAATCGTATGCACTGGGTGGGAGATATTCAGGTTTAAAAAGGTCCACTACAGAGGACACATTTGAATTGCTGGTAGTCAGGAGGTTATATCGGAAAAAATATCAATATCGTGATATTGGCGAGATGCATATCGCAAAGACATGCAATAAGTTTCGTATGGAATTTTATGCTTTTATCTGAATTTGACCAGTCAGCCGCGAACTAAAATGTGCACGGCCATCCAATAGTTGAACATTATCAAGATGTAATTACAATTAATTAACTAAGAATATATTGAGTTTACTTATTTTGCCGCATGAAAAATGTAATTCTTTCATTAGATCATATGAACTGTCATTACCTTAGGTACATATTAAATATCGCAACAATATCGATATCCCTATATTCAGCAACGATATTGCATGATTTTCCAACATCGTGCAGTCCTAGTCAGTATCACTATAAAATGCATTTGGTGTCGTCGTTAGACTCACTCTGTTAAGTGGCCAAATATTTGCACACATGTCCATACTTTGGGCATTTAACAAGTAACTAAAAAAAAAAAGAAGATCTAACTTGAAGAGAAGAGTTCTAAACTATTTCTGATTTCAGAACTGGGAAAGATACTGTACATTTGGAAAACAGACGCTAATATGTAATTTGAAAGCCCAATGGCAAAATATACTTGGCAAAAAGTGTAATGAGATGGCAAAGTAAATCCTTCCTTTTTACCTCAAGGAAGATGTCTGATGCATCATGCACACACATGACCAGAGTGCCAGCTCGCAACATGTTGTTGGCGTAGGAGAACGTGATGAGGACAATGGTGGCCAGGTGGTGGACAAGCATGATGAAGAAATCCTGATGTGAAAATGATGAAATGAAGAGAAGGATAAAAGGACAACAACACAATAATGCACACTTCAAAATAAAACAAATGGGATTGCAACATCCATGGTTTAGGAGCAGAGGTGGGAAGAGCAGGGAAAAAAAAACTAAAAATAAATAAACACATAAATAAATAAACTAATAAAAAAAAACTCAAGCACTGAGTAAGTGGTGAGTAACTTATGATGTATAGTTTTAATTGAAAATCAATGTCAAAATGGCAAAAGTAAAAATAATTCCAAACAATATTCTAATAATAAAACAGGGCAAATTATTCTACAATGAATGTTCTTCAATTCACAGTACAAAAACAGTACAAAAGGCTCACCAGGCAGACATTTGGGCCATTATTTAATATATCAAATGAATTTGATTAATTGTCTTAGGAAAAATCAAGTATACATTATTATTGTCTGAACATTTTGTGCAGGAATTATTTTTGAACATATGAATCCTTAAAAAAAATATATATTTATTGGGTTTATTCGATTAAAATCATTATCATTCTGAATGACTCAGTGAGGAGAAAAAATATATATTTTTTTTTGTCCATATCTCCCACCTCCAGCAGACATAATTACAGTATTGATATAATGATATAGATATGTTATTGAACTTGTGGATGCAGCCACGCTGACATCTGTTTCATCACTCAAAAACAAAGTCACTTCTGCCACCTTAATTCATCTTCAGTGTTGTATATACACACTACTTCCAGTTTGTTTTTGCACATTTAAATCTGAATAGGTCAGACAAGCTGCGGTTATGGTTGACTTGTTGCTTTTGATTTTGCAAACAGACGGCTTCTTGTACATTTCTCAAGCTACAAGTGGAAATCTTGTCGGCTTAAATGACGACTTTTTAGGAAGACGGAGATGACCGACTGTAGCTGCTCTTTTCCAAAGTACATCCATCCATTTTCCACACCGCTTATACTTCCTTGTGTTGTGGCTGAGCTGGGGCCTATACGTAAAGTGAATATTCTGCCATGTTTTATGCATATACGTCCATTTGAAATCCTTCTTTATGTGTGGGGCGCTGCGGAGACTGTGTGCCGTCATGTGATTGGGGATGTAACGATAACGGCAATATCGTGATATCGCGATATTAAACTGACACAATATATCGTCGTTGACAATATTAAAGGCAGCACATCTGTTTAAAAAGACCTGTTGATTTCCATTTGTGCAAGTTCTAGCCCCCCCTGGTGGCTGTTTTTTTTAGTGCAGTGTAATTTTCACAAGGCATCTTTTGGCCCTTCCATGAATAAAATCCTCGCTCATGGTCAGATGCAAGAACTCATTATGTGCATGCATTAGCAATTAAGTGCTTCAAAATTAAGTGTTATTAGATATTGTAGGTTGCTTAAATACAAATTGCTGTAATGTACAAAACTGCATTAGAATATTTTTTTTTACAATATTGTGACCTTTTTTTGTATTGCCAACCTCCCCACAATATCGTGATAAATATTGTATCGTGACCTTCATATCGTGATGTTTTGATATCGTTACATCCCTATCATGTGACTGCCTTGCTCCGTTTGATTGGTCAAACATTGGATTGGTGAAACAGACATGACAAGTCTCCAAAATAGATAGCACAAGCAACATAAAATACTTGTAGATAAAAATACACGTAGCGAGCAGAATGAAACGGAGTAAAAATTATGTTTAGCAAAAAAATAAAAAATAAATAAATGCTCAAGTAAAACATGTGTTGTATTAAAACAACTCTAACAAAGACGATTTCTCCCACAAGTTACTTGAGTACTTGTCACTCCCCATCTCTGCTTAAAGGCCAATGAAAAGCAAACGTGAAGCTACTAAGTAGCGTCTCATTGCCCAACCTGTTTTACCAGAAAATCAGTCATCAGTAATTCGAAAATAGACTCGGACAATAACGAATATCAACACAAATGAACACAAACGTATGATATGACATGGTAGAAATTGTGGCGATAGAAGTTTTTTTTGTTTTTTTGTTGTTTTTTTTTAGTAGTAGTACCTGTGCTGACTCACCTTACGTTTTATGTCTGTGAACTGGGAAAACATCAGAGACCAGTAGAAAGCCAGCTCGGCCACATAGTGATTGAATTGTTGATGACTCTGATGCTAGGAGAGGGAAGATAAAAAACAAAACAAAAACACCTTTAACATTAGCAGGACAAAAAACAACCCCGAACGATATCAACTGTACAGTATTTATATCAACCTGAAAGGGATAGTTGTCCCAGCATTGTCTGGTATCCCACGTCCAGGGCGACTGAAAAACATTTTAATCAGGGTTTAATGGACAAAACATACATGACGCTTGATAATAATTTCTGCTCCACTTACCTCCCATAAATGGCGAATGGCATAAATAAAAATCCCCAAGTAAAATGTGAATCTCCACCTGATGTAAGCAAAACAAAGTGAAAGTTTTTTTGTTTGTTTTTTGTTTTTTTTTAAACAAAACGGTTAAAATTTTATATAAATTACACTCGTACATGTTTTACAAAACCTACATGCTCTCACAGAACTTTGTCTGCATGCTGGGCTTATCCTGGTTGCGACGGGTGCGAAACCATCTCTGGATTTTCCGTACATCCCAGTCCAGTTGCTTGGAAAGTCCCTCCAGTTGCTTTGCATCTGGACACTAGCGTGGACAACCAAGACAGGCATTACCTGCTTTTTGTGATCCTTATAGCTTGTAAAACTCCCAAATTCCAGCAGGCAGGCTCGGGTGCCACAAGCTCATGATGTCATTATATGTCATTTGCCATGGTGTACACAGACAACATTTGACAGACACAGGTATAAACGTTGACCTAAACATGATGTACCGTTTTGGACAGATAAAGCCTCTCCAGGACCGCATTGGGCTGAGCTTGTCGATGCACTCCCGCCTGAATCTGAAGTATGTGGGCACAGGGCTTGGCCACTAGCCTATATACACACAGGCAGGCAAAAAAAAAAAATGACAGAGTGGGGCAAGGGACAGAGTAATGAAAATGTTGTTAAGCAAGACTTTCAGGGGTACAGTGCAAGAGACAGTGAAGAGTTAACTACATGGCATAGGAGGAATTGATTAACTTTTAACCAAGTCATTGACATAAACTGGTGAGCTTCACACTTTAGCCTTCAAAGTTGTGTATAGATGAAAAACACAACAGAGGCTTTCAGGGAGACACAGTGTCGGTGTAAAATGTGATCGGGCTGCCATATTGTAATGGGGTCCCCTGCAGATGACGTCACGCTATAGGATTGTCCGGAAATTGTCCGTTTACAATTGTTCAAAGTAACAAAATTTATGGACTAAAATTGTAAAAATTTAAATAAACCTAAAAATATAAAAGCATGATATTTTAAGAGTGGGAAAAAAAAGGGTTTGAAGCGCCTTCGCGCTTGCCGCTGACGTCAGTACAGCAGCGCTAACGAAGTTGGCTTCGGTTTGGTTTCTTTTTTAGCTATCACAAATCAGTCACAATAACAAAAAACAGCCTTAATTATAATAGGAACACATTAACAACCTAAACTTACATTTGTCACGTCTGAGACAATAATGTTGTGTATTTATCATTTAGTCAATCTATTTTATTATTTATTCAATATATTTTGCGTTTATATTCTGAGGTTTGTTTACATTTTTTACAATTTCAGTCTGTACATTTTGATATTTAAATGACATCTTCAATATTTTCTTTCCAACGTTTTACGTCAACTGGATCATTTCCAGCCAATCCTGTAGCGGGACGTGTTCGTTAGGCGACCCCGAAACAAGGGAAACAAGAAATCCCAGGGAATGTGGCACCTAGTCCAAAACACTCCCTGGTGGCCTGTCATGAGAGCATGAGACAGACGGGAGGGTCTCCCCAGACCGAAATGCTAATGTAGGTCACAAGTTAATCTGTTTCGACTGACCTGTGTTCATCCTCCATTTATAAACCCAGCCTGTTTATCGGAAATATTTTTTCCCCAACATGCACATTGAACTCAATTTTGCCCTCCCCTCAAAAAACAAAACAAAAACGTGCAATCGAAAGGAAAACCTTGTCTTCAAGTTAACATTCAACAGGCGGTGGGATTCTGAATCATTACATGTAGTAGTGACACAACAGTCTCATTCGAAACGCCCAAACCAGCCAGCCACGTGACAGGCACATTTCGAGATTCCATTTTTCTGTTGATAAAGTTGACCTGTATTGAATCATCTCACCCGTGAATCTAATTATAGACTTGTAATATAGCCCTTGCGCGTACGAGCGTGTGTTGTTGTGCTCCGTGGGCTCATGACGAGAAGCCCATAAGCCGTTTTAGCGGTTGAGTGTTGCTTAATGAGCACCATATGAAGCCCTCGAACCGAAGAACGAAAGGGTGAGAGGGGGAGCAGCCAAACAAACACTCCTCGAGTTTTTTTTTTTTTTTTACCTTTCGAACAGGATCCTCAGCATAAAAACCCCGACGGCCAACGGGAGGGCGTACAGTATGTCTCCCACTCGAGGGTATTCCACGCCAGGTGGTGGATGCTCCAGATCCGCCCAGGAAACATTTTCGGGAAGCCAAAATCTCTCGCTCCAAAACCAGGCTGAGAACGAGGAAGTCATCGGGGGAGCAAACAGAGCAGCGGGCAGTTCTAATCGAGTAAGGCAAGCGTTCCAAAGTCGTAAAAGTTGACGCTCCCACCTCCTTCCGAAAAGAGATCCGCGTTGGCGCTAAGTAGGCATTACCGCTGCTTAACTTCGAAGCGTAAACTGTGCAAGGCGGGCTAGCTTGACACGTAAAAGGCAACACCCACCGCAAAAACTTTCAATGACGCGAGAGGCGGTCCTCCCCAAGTGAAGTCACGCACACGGACTGGAGTGACTGAGCTCGCCGGAAGCCGCCTGCCCGGCCTGCCTGCCATCTCCCGCCCGCCCACTCTGCCAACTTGCCAAGCCACCGTGCAAGCTAACGGCTAGCTTTGGCTCACCTGGCTGTAGCTGCTTGCAAACTTGGCTGTACTTTGACGAGTACTGTGTACTGTAGTTTTGAGGTAAGTTTATGGTAAGATGAAAAGTTACAGACAGTGCTGGGTTGGTTTTATATTGACCCTTCCAGTGTGACGTCACGTTGAAGTGCGCCCCTTACGGTGGAGGGCAGGGCGTCAATGTGAGTGAATTAGAAAACAATCAGTGTGAGCTAGAAAATAGGTCAAATAGTTGATAAATCAGTGACAGATGCGGCCGACGGATGCTCTAATGGAACTGGCAAATTTGCCACTTTTTTTCTCGTCATATTGCCTCCGCCCTCTAATATATATTTCTACGTGGCCCTAATACGCCGTCATAAACTGGCAACTATGATATTGTTAATTAGGGGTTGGGGGACGATACGGGTAAACTACGATTCAATACTGTGACAATATTTGGCTCACGATATCGATAATATCACAGTACACGATATCTACAATTTTTTATATATTGTCAAAAAAAAAATTGCAATATATCACAATATGTGACTGAAAAAGCCAACAAATGCCCATACAAAGGAAAATGTCTAATTATGCATTTATTCAATGCCAAAACTTGTACAATGTACAATGTTCTGCACAGTGTCTCACTGCCTCTTACCCCGGGTTTTCACTGGATGCGGTTGCGGTGCGGTTGCAGTGCGGTCCGGCGACGCAAGCAATTAGATTCCATTCATTCGAATGGTGCAGTTTACACCGCTTGCGGGTGCGTTGCGTGTCGACTGCGGAAGGCCTGCGGCGTGCCGCAAGCCTTCCGCAAGGATAGCCTATTTTCTATTTTTGCCGGACGCCGCAGCGGTAGGCCTCCGGCAAATGGCAAGCTAGCACAAAACACATCGAGCGGGACAGGAAGACCGAGGCAGTTTCAAAATAAATTTCCGGTTACCTTTCAGAATAAAATACTCGCCAGCTCCTATTTCGCAAGTTTTTCAGCAAAACGTGACGTGGGCGTCGCCGGGCCATGTGCTCATTCACGGTTTAGACACCAGCGAACATGGACGAGGAGAGGTTTATATTGGAGGTGGAAAACCACAAAATAATATATGACACGGCACATCCTTTTTATAAGGACTGTAATGTATTGTGAGTTTGATGTTCGCGATTGCTTGTTGTGCCCGTCTCGCTTGCCGTACTGAGCGGCAGCCGGACGGGGAAGACAGAAATAAAGAGTGGACCCGCACTGACCCGACTCTCGTTATTAATATACTTTACAAGGACAACCAAAAAAAGGATGCTGCATGGAATCTCATATCTTTCTGCTTCTCTGTTGAGCAGACTTTCTGTATGTTTGTCGTTGTGAAATGCCACATGATCGCGCGCGCGCGGTCCCGCGAGACACGTTGGGAAGTGGGCGGCGACGGAGCTGCCGGACCGCAGCTGTGCGGAGCCGGTGTGGATTGACAAAAAAATTGACCCGTCCGGAGCACGCAGTCAAGACGCACCGCACCGCAACCGCACCGCAACCGCATCCAGTGAAAAGCCGGGGTAAGCCTTATAACTGTAAACATTGCAAAGGGAGACAAATTAAAGTGCATAAATATTTATAGCACAACACTGCACAACTGGACACATAACGTCGATATCTACCGTCAGTGTATTGATAATTTATTGCAACAGAGAGTGCAACAATATATTGCAATATCAATTTTTTCTCCCACCTCTATTGTTAATCTTTGCTAAAGCAATTAGTATCTCCTTGTTTGAAAACCCGACCGAAAAGTACATTTTAACGAGTTCTTCCCCCGTAGACATTTTGCAAACTGTTACTTGTGTAGCGTGACACATGCGTTTCCTTTCTGCAGGCACTACACTTGACAAAAACAGCCGACAAGTGGCAAGAAAAAAAGTGGCAAATTTGCCACTTTTTAATATGACGAGAAAAAAGTGGCAAATTTTCCACTTTTTTTCCCTCGTCATATTGCCCCTGCCCTCTAAAAAATATATATATATTTCTACGTGGCCCTAATACGCCGTCGTATTACAGAAATAGAGCCCCAAATATGAGAGAATCTTTTTTTTTTTTTGGTGTTCTATCCAGACAGTGGAAAAGTGCAGAAACAGGTCGGTAAAGTTTGATTTAAAGCACGAGCAAGAGCAGGAAATGCAAACAATCACTCAAACTGCTACAGAACAGAGCAAACCAATACACGCTAAACATTGACGTGAGCCCAAAGGTCGCACAAGACATCATCACAACCCCAAATTGACACCTGAGATGAGCAGCCTCACACAACAACAAAAACAAATGACACCGGAGGAGAGTGGCCAAACACAGACAGGTGAAACTGAGGAAAAAAAAAATTGGAACCCTTTTAATAGAGAAAGAAACCAGGATACTGAAGTCAGTTATGGTGAAAGTAAGAAAGTGGTGAACTTAGATTATGATGAGACATTTTTACCAACTGTTAACATGACAACCACGAGAATGCAAATGCAAAAAGCGGTACAAGAAAACTGTAGTTGAGGTCAGATGGATGTCAAGCATACTCGAACTGTGAAATTTTTACATTGTGAAATTTTTACATTGAACAATCGGAGGGTTATGAGGTCAAAGCACAAGCGGCAAATTGGTGCGCAAGTTAGAAAGACAAAAACAAAAGACTACAAAGACTAAAGACAACACGACACAAATCATTCTTGTAGTAAACAATTTCAAACAATTCTCCAAAATGAGGCTGGCATGCATGATAGGGACTTTTTTTTTCTTCTCAGAGTCTGTTGCATCATTGTTATTGCTTCCTGGTTCATGCATGTTCCTCCATGTTGCCGCTCTTCTTATTGTTTCCACCTTGTTAAGACTCCAGGATCTCAGCCAAGATCTCAACCGGAATTGAACTTTTTTTTTTTTTTTTTTTACATTGTGTTGTCTTTAGCAGAGATTGAAAAGAAGTAACAAACCATTAGAGGTGTGAATTGCCTAGTATCTGGCCATTTAATCTTTATCACGATTCATAGGTCACGATTCAATTTGATGTCGATTAATACCGATACGAATCCGTTAAGTCTATTATTGTGATTTTTTTTTTTTTAAACTCAAATTTAGAAAATACTAATCAGTAAACGGGCGGAACGGTGCATGACTGGTTAGCACGTCGCCTCCCAGTTCTGAGGACTCCGGTTTGAGTCCAGGCGTCGGCCATTCCTGGGTGGAGTTTGCATGTTCTCCCCGTGCCCGCGTGGGTCTTCTCCGGGTACTCCGGTCTCCTCCCACATTCCAAAGACATGCATGGCAGGTTAATTGGGCGCTCCGAATTGTCCCTAGGTGTGCTTGTGAGTGTGGATGGTTGTTCGTCTCTGTGTGCCCTGCGATTGGCTGGCAACCAGTCCAGGGTGTACCCCGCCTACTGCCCAGAGCCAGCTGAGATAGGCGCCAGCACCCCCCGCGACCCTTGTGAGGAATAAGCGGTTAAGAATATGGATGGATAATCAGTAAACTCGTACATGTACACTCGTAAGATTTGTATGATAATGTACTATTTAATTGAAACTTCAACACTGTATTTAACAAACAATTGCAATCTGTTTCATGTTTGAACAGCATTAAAATAAAATATTAAAGCAATACAACACTTATTAATCATTTTCCAGTATTGGATTAGGCGTTGTGTACAAAGAATAAAAGTGCAAATATCTCTTGCATCTTATTCCCCGAATTTTATTTTAAACCGATTAAGTATCTAATTTCGAACGCACAGTGAGAGACGCCTTGTTCCTGGTCACGTGATCGTGATACGTATCCCGTGCGTAAAACGAAAGCCGCCTTTGCTCATTTCAATGAGTTTGCTGACGTAATGGGCAAGAAAAAGACCGTCTTCGATCCCAAATACTGCGCCAATTCTGTTCAGAGTCAAATGCTCAGCACGTCCGGTTTCATGTCATTCCGTGTGGGGGTGGGGCGGTGGCTGCTCCTAATGTGGGCTAAAGCGTGCTTAGCACACGACATGTAGCTTAGCCTAGCAGAGTACATTTCACCCGGATGTTTACCGTCCACTTCGACTCGTCAGCCGGTTGGATCTTCTAGTTTCATCCGGCTTTCAGTTTGAAACAAATCTTTAGCGAGTCCTCCGATTGCTGTACTGCTTTTGGAGAAGTACTTATTTGCTGTAAGGCAAAATTCCACCTTTGATGTCTGCCATGGGACACCATCATTCCTCGTGGGTCTCCTTGTTGTCATTCATTCATTGTGTATTTTTCGCACGCGATACGTCACAATGATCACGTGACTGTCCAAAATGCCAGATACAGTACTTAACGCAAAAAATATTCATAAAAAGTGCTATGAAATCATAATTGCTCCACATCAATTGGCAATTTTTTCAGGGAAGAGTTGAAATTTAACCGTTTCACAGAATAGCTGCTTAGTTTTTCATAAGTCTTGTGTTCCTTTAAATTGTGGGTCCTGAATCTATAATCTATGAAAGTTTAACTTTTTGAACAGAGTTATGGAAATTATTCAACTTTTCGAGTATATTTTAATTTTTTTGACGAGCAACTTTAAAAAGAAAATGAAATACAGATTCCCTTAAAATGTAATTGTGGGAATGCTGAAGCATTGGTAGCACAGTTTCCAAAATGCCAAAATTTATCTCTCAATTTACTTCATAAGCATTCCACATGCATTGAGATCTTAGCATTCAGCTTTCAGCATTTCCTCGCAATTTCTACAGAAATTGCACTTTGTCTAGTAAGTATTTGTAATTTGTGACATTCCACAACTTCTAAATAGTAAAAATGTGAATTGTGTGGCCAGCAAAGGTGATTCAAAAGTGACACGGAATTTCCTAGTGTGACAAAGACACTATTCGAGAAAAACCAGATACAAAAACTACACTTTTATTTTCATTATGATCCATAAAGCATTCCCTTTTAGTTTATGTTCCAACGTCCCTTTTAATGAGCTAAATAAAATGCTAAGTTGCTCAAATGACTGAGAAATTATATTTTAAAAATCTTATTATTTCTTGTTTCTAGCCTCACCTATACTAAGTAATTTTTGACAATATTGTAGTTTATTTTGATGTCAAATCATTGCACTTTGTTTGTGCTGCCTTGCCCTGTAATGTACAATTTTCAACTGCCGCCACGATTCAATTATAACACAAAGGTAGACTGATAGATGATGGCGCATAAATCTATACAATTTGTCTTGTTTTGTTTTCATAGAATATTTAATTGACATGATGTGTTTTGCATAATCCGTAGCTTTTTTGTTGTAGTGACTGTAATTGTCCAAGGGTGAAATCCACCCCTAATTTGATCAAAACTTCCTACAGATGAGATGTCTGCTGTATGTTATTGGATGTAAACAACAGCTCCTTTTATGATGAAGTGAAGAATCCTATTTGTTAAAATGTCCGGTAGGTTTTGCTGCGCTGACGAAACGCGTATAATGTGCAAATCCCTCAAAATAGAGGAGGCTGGAATAGTTGATGATTGACTGACCTGCGTCAATGATTAGTAATGTCTCATCCTAAATCTCTATTTCATGACGATCTTGTCCAACTCGGGGGCAAGGTCTCTGCGTGAAATCGGATGACATATATCGACATTCAACATATGACTTGATTGTTTAGATCATGAAATCTCACATTTCACACTCTGGGTCAACTTTTAAGATTATCTCAAATTGTCACTGCAATGGCAAAACAATTATTTTATTCGATTCAATTCGTATCACGATTCATAGGTCAAGATTAGATTCTGTACCGGTTAACCCCAATACAAATCTATAAGTCGATTACTGAATTGTGATTTTTTTTTTTTTTTATTCAAATTTAGAAACTAGTAGTCATTAAACTTGTACATGTACACTGTAAGATTTGTATGAAAATCTATCTGAAACTTCATGCTTATAACTGTGAGCCACTGTATTTAACAAACAGGTTGCAATCTGTTTCATGTTTGAACAGCATTGAAATTAAATATTAAGGCTTAATGCTCCATTAATATAACATTCTTCCATGTTTAAGGTGTGAATCTTAACCCTAAGTAAGACGTTTTGTTGAATATGTCCATCAAAAATTGATATTTAAACATCGATTCGGCAGCATATTGAATCAATACGAGAATTACGTGCTGTAATATTGCGATATATCGACAAATCGATTTTTTATTTTTATTTTTATTGTAGCTCATAGGCAGTATTGTGACCCGTTTTGGGCTTTTTGATGGTTCTAACCAAGCCACTTCAAAATAAGATACTGCCTATGGGATAATTATCAACCCCCCTAGTTTTGTGTCATTTATAGGTTTGTAATGAACAATTGAATTTCACTGAATATAATGTGAAAACTTCACAGCTGAAAGAATGATGCTTGGCATTCAGGGGACTTTTTTTGTTGTTGTTGCCATATCTGAATAAAGTGTAATTTCACATCCACTCCAGTAGGTGGCAGTAGCGTTCTTATTGTCAGAAACAGCTCAATGAGTATTCGCGCTTCTGCAGAAGTGTACTTTTACAATAATTTTCTTCTTCCTGGGGCCAGTGTAACGACAACTCATTCACTGCCAGTCATTATAGAAAATTTTTACATTTCCAATACTCACGTGATATTACATTCAATAATTATATATAAACCGAATCTACCAAATAACAGAATAGACTCCCTACTTTTTGTCCCGTCCCGTTCTTTTATAATTGACAGCAGAAAAATGCAAGCCATTTCTCCCATGGACTCTGAAACTGTGTTTATTTCCTATAAAATGGGGCAATGATGTCATCTACCGGTGGTTGGGCATCAGTAAAGTTGTTTCCAAGTTTGATATTTACAGTGGAGCATGCTCAGATTCGCCCCCATTTAGCACCGCTCTAAAAAATACAATTGACAAGTATACTTGTCAAAGGCAGTGAATGAGTTAATTGAGAAACACTGGCATAGATAGATGAACAAACCTATATTATTTTTTTGTAGCACACCGGTTACAAATAAGTGCTATAGGTGCCAAACTTCACCTCAGTGAGTTCGTCTCACTGATCTGTATATATGACTGGATAGCCGACAGCCCACACACGCCAGTGCAAGCCGTTGAAGTCACAGGGAGGCCATCTTGTTACTCCCACCTCACGAGCAGACTACTGTATAAACTATACGGTATACGTACAGATGAGACATATACAGCCTGGAGGCAGAGTAGGGGGGGTTTGTGCCGGGGTGGTCACTATGTTTTTAACAAGCAAAATAATTAAATAAATAAATAAATACATAAACAAACAAACAAACGGACGGTATGTGCTGCTTTGAAGACCACCTTTTTCTTTTATTGCTCAGTTCCTTAGACCCTAATATTAAATTTGGCAGATGCATCTTTTGTTGAATTACAGTTCCGATTCTTTAATTTAAAAAAAAAATTCAAGTTTCCTCCTGTACGAAACATCATTAAGCATATCATTTATACATGTATTTAAGGCAAGTTGTAAAATGTCTGAAGTCCTCTTGTTTATGTTCAATACATTTAAAAGGCCATAAATCATGCTGTTTCTATTAACTCATTCACTGCCAGTCATTATAGAAAATTTTTACATTTCCAATACTCACGTGATATTACATTCAATAATTATATATAAACCGAATCTACCAAATAACAGAATAGACTCCCTACTTTTTGTCCCGTCCCGTTCTTTTATAATTGACAGCAGAAAAATGTGGGTTTGCCAAAATACAGCCATTTCTCCCATGGACTCTGAAACTGTGTTTATTTCCTATAAAATGGGGCAATGATGTCATCTACCGGTGGTTGGGCATCAGTAAAGTTGTTTCCAAGTTTGATATTTACAGTGGAGCATGCTCAGATTCGCCCCCATTTAGCACCGCTCTAAAAAATACAATTGACAAGTATACTTGTCAAAGGCAGTGAATGAGTTAAGTAATGTCTCAAATATTCTCCAATTTCGATACTGCATATGTATAGGATCGTATGCCAAGAAACGTTTCTTGGGAGGAGCAATATGGCGGCCTCGCCACCTCAAAAGTCTTGGCCTATCGGTTTTACAGTCGTGTGTGTGTATATATATATATATATATATATATATATATATATATATATATATATATATATATATATATATATATATATATGTTAGGGGTGTTAAGAAAAATAGATTCGGCAATATATCGCGATATTACACCGCGCAATTCTGGTATCGATTCAATATGCGCCAAATCGATATTTAAACATTAATTTTTGATGTAAATATTCAACAAAGAGTACTTAAGGCTAGGGTTCACACTTTAAGCATAGAAGAATGTTCTATTAATGGAACATTAAGCCTTCATATTTTATTTTAATGCTGTTCAAACATGAAACCTGTTTTTAAATACAGTGTTGAAGTTTCAGTTAAATACATTGTCATACAAATCTGACAGTGTCAATGTACAAGTTTAACTGATTAGTATTTTCTAAATTTGAGTTTAAAAAAAAAAAATCGCAATAATCGCTAGTAATGCGATATAGTTGCTGAATATAGCGATATCGATATTATTGTGATATTTATCATGTTACCTAAAGAAATTACATTTTTATTATCTAATGAAAGAATGACACTTTTTCATGCAGCAAAATAAGCAAAAAAATAAGCAAACTCAATATATTCTCAGTTATTTAATTTAATTACCTCTGGATAATGTCCAACTATTGGGGCAGTGCACATTTTAATTAGCGTTTGACTGGTGAAATTCAGATAAAAGCATAAAATTTCATATGAAACTTATTGCATGTCTTTCCGATATGCATATTGCATGGGCCAAAATCGCGAAATCGCTATTATTTTTTCAATATATTGTGCAACCCTAATACATACATATATATATATATATATATATATATATATATATATATATATATATATATATATATATATATATATATATATATATATATATAACATACAAAATACATGCAAAAGTTTATGTTTTATGACTGCTTTAATGATTTTCCATAGAGAGATATGATGACAGACATTCTGTAGCGTTTCACATCGGCGCCAGCAGGCCACCGAGCAGCCCTGCAAACTAAACAAAACCTCCCAGTTGTCAGTATGCAGCCGCAGCTTCCGTGATGCCTGGACTCAGATGCATGACCTCGTGTGGAGGGGCGGGCCAATGTGACCACAAAATGGAGGGGTGTCCGCTTTTCAAAGATATGTATTGTCCAAAACAAGTAGCGTTGCATTTGAATCCAATTTAACATATTTCATTTGATATTTTTTTGGAGCACATCTTTCTTTCCTGTGGTTTTTATTGTAGCAACATCGGTGAGATCTTGGCTCTTAAGTGTCATCTGCAGCTCCCCCCCTCCCCTCCCTCCATGCTTGGACTCTTCCGTTTTTGCATCTGAAAAAAAAATCTGATAGTTGGAGAAGAGTTCTTCATGTCAAGGACTGCTGCAGCCACACTGATACAAAACTGTACGATCTGGATTAATTGAGGTAACTGTTTCATGTAACTTAAACTTTGATTTTGTATGTTTTTATGTGATTTATATACTCATAGTGCTTTTAGCTTGTTCAGGAATTAACATGCACCGTTGGATTTATTGTTACTCCAAATCTTTAACCACAACTATGCTTTGTTTTGACATATGTATTTTGTCCCATAATAATGATTCTTTGCAGATAATGGAAGAGAAAGAGCTGAGTGATCCTCTGAACAACATATCTCTGATTAAAGGTAACTCTGAATATATTTCTATCTACGGACAGACATGAATGAGATGCCATTGTTTTTGTCTAATCATTGGGACAAAAGTTGCAGCCAAATGATCCTGAGTCATCCTCAAGTGTCCCAACCTTCAATTGAAGGCAGCTGTGTGACTTTAACGAGCTGATGTCCTCGTTTGAGTGTCTCTCTCTCTCTCTCTCTTGTCAACGGCCTATTCCAAGAGTGTCTTTGACCGAAGAACATGTCAGCGCAGTAGCAGCTGACGTTTTTTAAATGGACGATCAAAATAGAATGTTGAAGATGATGACATCGTGCTCGCTTCACGAGTGGAAATTCATTTTGCATGAGGATTGTGCTGGATTTGCAACGCTTCACTGCACAACATGGAGAGCGTTTGTGGCATCCCAACAGCAGTGTTTTCGAGGTCAATCTTGAGAATATGTCACTGCCGTTGTAGATTTGTTGAATTTTTGTCTACATTTAGGGCCATGTGGAAGACGGGCCTCATTCTTTGGGGTGTAAAACAGCAGGAGGGTAGCTGAGGCGTCATGACTTTAGCCTTCAGCACTTGAGCTAAAAAAAGAAATTCCCCTACTTTTTTTTTCTTTTTTTTTTGTCATCGCCCAGCATGATGCTCAGTATCGCATCTCGCCAAAAGGTATTTTTACACATTCTAATCTCTTTAATACTTGGATTGTGTGACACTCAAGCCATGATGGTTCATGGCGGCTGAAGATCATGTGGGAGATACTAGGAATGTAACGATATCCAAATGTCACGATACGATATCACGATATGAAACTCACGATACGATTATCACGATATTGTGGGGAGGTTGGCGATTAAAAAAAAAAATCTCACAATATTGTAAAAAATATGAGCTTATACTTAAAAAAAGCACAATATTGTGTTTTGTACATAATAGCAATGTATATAAACCACCTACGATCTCTAATATTTAATATTGAGGCGCTGACTTGTTAATGCACGCACACATTGAGTTCCTCCATATTGACTCGGTTGTCGGTTCACAGGCATATTATATTCCCCGTTATCTCACAATTAGTGGAGATTTTAAACATAGAAGGGCCAAAACATCCCTAATGAAATCAATCACAGCTCAGTTGTTTTCTAGGTTTGGTCATGTGACAGTCACAAGCTGAGCTGTGATTGGTTACCTGAGCCCTTGTGATGTCAATTTCAGTCGACAGCAAGTTGCAAAATGTGTTTTTAAAGGTACTAATTGTACATGAAAAAAAAAAAGAAAATATCACATTTATTATAGGCAAAATATTGTTTGACTGCCAAAAATGGCTAAATAAGTAAAGTATCACTTTAACGAAAACTAACGAAAAAAACTAAAATTCAAAGAATAAAAATGAAAATGCTTTAAAAAAAAAAAAAAAAAAAAAAACTGAAATTACATTTTACGTTTCCAAAACTATAATTATAGCAAAAATGTCCCTTTTCTTTTTTTGTCTTCGGTAATTAATTTAATACGTGAGCCTTTGGGGATGATTTTTAATGTGATTTTACGTATATTTACTGAACCGGTATAAGGACGTTTGAACGTGTCATCTGGCAGCAGCCAATCACAAAGCACCTTTGGATGATGTCACTCCTAGGTGACAATTTTGTGTGCTTTTCAACTCAGCCGAAATGCAACTCAGCCGAAATGCAACCCTCGCTAAGAAATGAGTTTTTTAAATTTTTACTGAAAAAAATAAAATAAAATAAAACTAATACTGAAACTAACTAAAACTTAACATTTTTTTTAAATAATTAAAACTAACAAAGACCCTAAAAACTAACTAAATTTATGAAACAAAACTCAAAACGAAGTAAAAAGAAAATTCCAAAAGGATAACAACCCTGCTGTCAAGTTGACAAAGACCACCCTATTAACAGGGAGCCCACTCACTTCGTCACTCATAAATATGCATGTGTGTAGGAACGCAGCTCGCCCCGGCCGGCCTTTGTCTGCCACACAGCAGTGTGGGTCATGTGTTCCCGAGTCGGAGGGTGCCACCATCCTCCACTCGGCACTTTGTTGGCTTGGATTTATTAGTGCCATCCAGGGTTATTATAGTTTTGGATTTTTTTTCATTTTAGTTCATTTTGAGTTTTTTAGTTAGTTTTAATCAGTTTTCATGGTGGTTCTGTTAGTTTGTATTAGTTTTAGTTATTTAATAAATGCTTAGTTTTAGTTTCAGTATTTTTATTTTATTTTTTTAAATTGTGTATTACTTGTGCGCAATATTAAAAAAAAAAAAAACACCATGGGAGCGACGTCATCTGAAGGGGCTTTTCTATTGGCTGCCGCGAGATGACATTACTTTTGTATGAGACACTTTCAAATGTCGTTATTCCTGTTAATATCATAATAAATAGACTTCAAATCACAATTAAAATCATCCCCAAAGGCTCATGGATGAAATTAACTCATTCACTGGCAGCCATTTTGACTGACGCAATCCCCTTCACTCCCGGCTGTTTTACTGGATTTGGACTGATTTTGCAAGTCCCACAGAATATTGTGTTCTATTGCTATAAAAACATGGAACCTATCAAAAGAAAGATTAAAGTCTCTTCTTTCATCAGGAAAAAAGTATATTTCTATCTGTTTCCATTTTGCAGCAATTAGCATTAGAATATAGCAAAGTTTCATCATTATTCACAAATCTGCTTAGAACTGTGGGGAAATCAGCTTGTTTTAACATGACCCTGGTTGATCTCTTATACTCTGCTGCCACCTGCTGGCAGTTTGTGTAATAACTACCATTTCTTCAACCATTCTTTGCAGTTGAGAGGCTGCATCAAAGCCTTATGTATGCTCTAGCTTAAGAAAAACATGAAAAACGTATAAATACGTCTTTGGGAGACTTCAAACATATAAAGTAAAACATATTTATACGTTTTTGGGAGCAAATTAGTTAATTACCAAAGACGAAAACAAAATACATTTTTGCTATAATTAGTTATTTTTAGTTTTGTCAACATAAAATGTAGTATTAGTTTTCATTTTTTAAAAAAATAATTTTTTTATTTTAGTTCGCTAACAAAGTTGTTTTTTGATTTTTTTTTTTTTTTTTTTTTTTTTTTTTTTTTGTCCCCCCCCCTTAGTTTCAGTTCACTAAAATAACCTTGGTGCAATCCGCTGGTATGTGGGTGGATATGTCCAGTCCATCCATGAAGACAGCAATGCGAGAGAGGCACGCAGCGAGCGAATTCTGCATCGCTCTCATCCCGCCGCATCCTTTTATGGCGCACATGCTTTGAAATGTTGCGACTCGTTTTTTTGTTTTGTTTTCCTGCTCAGTCCAAGATGAGGTCATCTCTTTTTGCAGCCGCCACAGATGAGTGGATAAAGATATTCGCTGGGAAGTGCAAACCGCCAAGCGAGCGTGCACAGAGATTGTTTTCACCCAACAAGAAAACGTAGCAGGCCTTTGATTAGCCTCGGCCGCTCCGTTCCGGCATGTTACTGTGCCGATGATGATTTTGAATGGCAGACCGGATAGGAAATGCACATAATGGACTTCCATTCTTTTCTGGGTTCGCAATTAGCTTATGTAATAGGCCTGCTTTAATATCTTGGGAAATCAACTCATGTGCTAGTTCAAATATTTGGGACTGAAGCAGAATGAACATGGAGTGACCTTTCCTATTTTTATGATGACACTTAACGCCGTCTTTGCTTCCTCGTTTACGACCGCGGCAAATGTTCGGCCTTGACATTCCGCAGCCTTTTTGTGGGAGGATAAGAACGTTTACGTTTACCACCAGCCACTCTCTTGTTAGAACAGGCCTTATGAGTTTTGGATAAGCATTTTTTTTTTTTTATCGCATTCTCAGATGATCTCACCAGGTCAAATATGGGGTCCTCAAGCGACTATGAAAAAACAATCCAGCGCTTGAATGATGAACTCGGACAGGCCCAGGATCAGGCCAACACAGAGAGGCACAAATGCATGGAGCTAGAAGGTAAAAAAAAAAAAAAAAAAGTGCTAAATAAAGTGATTTTTTTTTTTTTTTTTCAATGTGATTGCTCAATGCAGCATGACAGAGATGGCATGTCACATTTTGTAGGTATCCTCAATAAAGAGAGAAAAGAGAAGAAACAACAAGCTGATGAATCTGCAAAACAGATCAAACTTCTTCAAGGTATTTCACTCATTGACTGGCAGCCATTTTGACTGAAGCAACCCCCTTCGCTCCCGGCTGCTTTACTAGATTTTGACTGATTTTGCAAGGCCCACAGAATATTGGGTTCTATTGCTATAAAAACACGGAACCTACCAAAAGAAAGGTTAGTCTCTTCTTTCATCAGGAAAAAAAAAAAAAAAAAAAAGTAATTTCTACCAGTTTCCGTTTTGCAGCAATTAGCATTAGTTCATCAATATTTACATTCCTGGTGAAAACATTGCCAAAAAAAAAAAGCTTGTTGAAACATGGCCCTGGTTGATCTCTTATACTCTGCTGCGACCTGCTGGCCATTTTTTGCAATAACTACCATTGCTTAAACATCCTCTTCAGGTCAGAGGCTGCATCAAAGCCTTCTGTATGCTCTCATTAAAAAAACAAAACAACAACAAAAAACAACGTATGAATACGTTTTTAGGACTATGGCAATATTTAAAGTACGTTTTTGGGAGCAAATGAGTTAATAGGAGCCACCTGCTTTATAATATATGTAGTTGCGATCAAAAGTTTACGTACACTTGTTAAGAACATACTTATATTTTTGACCCAGCAGATTTGCTCACTTTTTCTGTTAAAACCTAATAGTCATAAAAGAAAACAATTTCATGAATGTTTTTTTTTTTTTTTTATTAAATGACAATAAAGCATCCTTTCCAGTTACGCCATCAGAGAAAAATCAGAGTTATAGAAATAACTGAAAGTTCAGGAGAGCCAAGATGTTGTTTTTTACAAGTGTATATAAACTTCTGATCACAGCTGTAGCAATTATATCTTCTATTAATGATGAATATTTAAATATTACCACCACCACTGTTGTGTATCTAATGAAAACACTTTGAGCAGGCCAACTGCGGCAGCTCCAAGATGAAATGGCCGCCCTCAGAGAGCAGACGGACGTCTCCTCCAGTTTACATGACGAGCTTCAAAGTTCACGCGACGAGGTGAAGTCGCTGAAACGCGTTCTTGCGGCGGCGGCCGCCGAGCGGGACCGTGACGTCGCCGCCGTCGAGTTGGACCTGGCGACAGTCTCCAAGGATTTGGACAAATGGCGTCAGACTACCAGCAAATACGAGCGCCAGATTGATGACCTGCAGCAAGATCTCCAACAGCAGGGCAAGCAGTGGCAGAAAACTGCAGAAATACAAGGTACTGCAAATACACCTTGATTGTATTATTTAGCTAAATATTCTCTCTGTGTCTGTAGGGATAAAATAATCCGCCATGTGACAATTTACACAGTATGATTATTTCCAACTGGTCAAATGACATGCAGTTTGTCTCATGTTGAATGCATCATGATGCCGCATGTGTACACATTTCCTAGAATGTAAATACTGTATATATATATATATATACTCACAATTTTACATACAGTGGTGCCTCCCCATATGGGTGACCCGACTTATGAGTTTTTCAAATACGAGCCATAAATCGGCTGCTTTGACTTGTGACGTTGTGAATACAAATATGATACGAGCACTGTATGTTGTCCATAAAGTCAGTTCAATTTACTCCACAATTGGCAGTAGTTTGGCAAATGGTGAATAATTCTTAAAAATAAAAAAAAAGAGGCTTCATGATGTCCCAGTTGAAGTTTACTGTCAAACTAAACATAAACAAGACGTGTATTTAAAATAATAACACTGTGTTGCCCAATGCTAGAATAATAATGTAAATTGCCATTGAAATGCTATTGGAATGGTTAGCATCGATAGTTGCTGTTTTACAACCTTTTACAATAAATATTTGAACCGAAATGGTGGAACAACAAATGTAGACGCATACTATAATTCTTCTCAAAGGCATATATTCTTTATCCTAATATTATAGCAACTTACTGAATTGCTGAATGAAATTATGAAAGCACAAAATTGCTTAATGCATTTTTGTACAGTGCTTTTATTATTTTTATTGTATACAGCTGGAACAGATTTAATTAATGGCATTTACATTCATTTCAGTGGTGATAGATGATTTGAGATACAAGATACATCTTGAGTTATGAGTACAGTCATAGAACAAATCAAACTTGTATCTCAAGGCACTGCAGTATTTGGGATGGTTTGGATTGAGCATTAAAGCATTCAAGTCCGGCTTTTAAAAAAAAAATATTTTTATAGGTATTCTGTATTTCTAGCTAGCTAGCTCACTCTATCTCGCTCTAGCACTCTCGATCTCGCTATCTCTCTATCACCTATCCATCTAGCCATCTCTCTATCCATCTCTCTAGCTCTCTCTATCTCGCTATTGCTCTCTCTATCGCTCTCTCTCTCTCGCTCTCTCTCTCGCTCGCTCTCTCTAGCTCTAGCTCTCTCTAGCTCTAGCTCTAGCTCTGTCGCGCGCTCTCTCTATCTAGCTCTGTCGCGCGCTCTCTAGCTCTGTTGCGCGCTCTCTCTCGGTCTAGTTCTCTCTATCTCTCTGTCTCTCTCTCACAGTCTCACAGTCTATCTCTATCTATGTATCTATCTCTATCTCGCTCTAGCTCTCAATCTCTATAGTTTCTCACGCTCTCTCTATCTCCATCTCTTTCTATATATCTCTATCTCTCGTTCTAGCTCTCTATCTGTCTATCTCTCGATCATCTATCGATCCATCTCTCTCTGTGTCTCTGACTCTCTGTCTCTGTCTGTCTCTCTGTCTCTGTCTCTGTGTGTGTGTGTGTGTGTGTGTGTGTGTGTGTGTGTGTGTGTGTGTATCTCGCTATCTGTGAAAAATGCAAAATCTTTTGTTTGATTGATTCTATTTCATGTTTCACAGCCAACGAGCTGCAGTCCATGCAGGTGGAGTGTCACGGCCTTCAGAAGGAATGTTCTAGCCTGCGATCGGAGAAGCAGGAATTAGTGAGCAAGCATCAGAAAGAAAAGGGCAGCCTGCAAAGTGAGTGCACTTCCATCAGGGCGGAGAAGGAGGAACTCCACAAGGCCCAGCAGAAAGAGAAGGTCAATTTGCAGCAAGAAAGCACAACACTGCGTGCGAAAAATGAGGCAATGCAGCAGAAGCAGCAGCAGTTGGAGAAGGACCTCGTCAGGTCAGTGCTTTGGAACAACTGTCTCTTTTGCATAACATTTTAATTAGAGCTGTCAAATGATTACATGTTTTTAATCAGATTACTCACATCTTAGAATTTTGATTAATCATGATTAATCACTAACTTAAAAATGCTTTTTTTTCCCCCAACATATTTTGCCCGCTAAATTTGAAGCGCACCTGTTATGTGTTAATTTTTTCGACCTTTAATGTTATGAGGACGTCTTCAAAAATTTATATCCACTGCACACGCTCACCCTGCTTTTTCTAATCAATTATTTGCATTATTTAAAATGGGGAAAAAAATTACCTACGGCATATGCAAACATTTATTAAATGCTTTACTTTAATGCATGTAGTTACGTTTTTTGCTCAAACTCCAACAGCTACCTTTAACGTAACCATCCGCTGTCTGCTAAAAAGGATCATCTGCGTTCAAAATTAATAGTGTGATTAATGCGATAATTTTTTCTGATTAATTAGTTAACGTTTTAACTTTGACAGCACTAATTTTAATATATCATATTTCTTCATCTGCTCAAATGTTGTTTTTTTTCCTCTCGCTGCCAGTTCCCGCGCTCAGAATGCTGAGCTGAGCAACAGCTTGAAAGCACTTGAGAGATCTCAACAGGAGCTGGAAAAGAAGCTGGTGGCTTCGGAGCTTCAGCGCCAACAGGATAGCAGCAAGCTACAAACTCAACTGGATGAGGCAGATAGCGACAGGGAGACCCTTAAGAGAGAGGTGCGGCTTAACTCAGCTGAAGGTGGTCGTAATGGTCCAACCCAAGTTTTTTAGTTATTTAGCCCGAAAAGTTGGGTCAATTTTAAATTAATAGCCCACAAAATAACCCTAAAATGATGTCGATTGTGTGGGTTATTCATTTGAGACAACTTTCTGAAAGTTGAATTAGGTAAAAAAATGAACCGACCCAACTTTTTGAGGTTTTTAGCCCCAAATTTTTGGTCAAATAAAAATAGTAACCTAATCAACCCAGTTTTTTGGTTGTTTAGTGGGTTATTCATTTAACCTTGGGTTGGTTTAGCGGAGTATTCATTTGACCCACCTTTTTGGGTTACATGAATAACCCAACTGAATTAGGTAAAAAAAATAAAAAATGAACCGACCCAACTTTTTGAGGTTTTTTAGCCCCAAATGTTTGGTCAAATTAAAATAACCCAGTAATCAACCCAGTTTTTGGGTTGTTTTGTGGGTTATTCATTTAACTTTGGGTTGGTCAGTGGATTATTCATTTGATCCAACTTTTTGGGGTTAATTAAATAACTCAACAAAATTGGGTCAGTCCCTTTTTGACCCAATTTGGGTTCATTTTGACCCAACTGTTTTTAGAGTGTACATTATATGAATGAAGAGAGAGTATTTGTAGGAAATGCTGTAAATAATTTTCAAAACAATTAGGTAAAATTGGATAATCTCCCACAGCACACCTGATGATCTCTCACACCACACACAGTTACTCACTGCTTATGCCAAATGCATCACAAGCGATGTGATGTGTCCACTTTTCATCTGTCTCATCACCGGTCACAACGTGCGCTTCAAACAAAAACACCCGGAATTCACCTGAGGCTGTTTTCATCCTCGTGACACTGTGTTTATCTGAGAGCTGTATCAATGCAGCAAAGTAGTTGCATGATCTCGTGATCCTGCCTGGCCTCGGAGGTGACTGTAGCTGTGACTGACCTACCACTTTAACTCAGATCCTGCAGTTACTGCATGCCTAATGAGTATTTTATGAGTTATTGAACTGACTCAGCAAATGTTTCTCTTGAGAGGTTAGTGTAGTTTTGCAGTCGGTTCACCAACAGGGATGCACTATAAACACATGACATTATACATTCAAATACGAGTAATATGATGCTCACATGATACTCATCTATGAAGGACCAAAACTGCCAAAATTCAAAATAAATACATTGAAAACAAAAATGGATATAAAAATTAAATACAAAACACAAATATAAATGGAAAATAAAAACTATATATAATATACATGCATAAAGGTACAAATAAATACAAAAATAAAATTGAAAATTGACCATTGAAAGGCAGTTTGGAACAGAGGAGTCCAATCCAAGACATGCCTCATTTGAATAACTTAATTTAATAATTAATAATTTTGTCCTTACAGAGCGTCTGCAGCATGACATAAATAAATGTGAGTGTTTATTTTAGTATATTTTTCATTTATTTTTAGATTTTTATCTCATTTTTATTTTTGTATTTAGTTTTACTTTTATTTATGGATAATTAATTTATATATATATATATATATATATATATATATATATATATATATATTTGTATATTTGTTTATTTCCATTTATATTCATTTTTTTTTTATTTAATTTTGAATCATGTTTTTATATCCATTTTTATTTTCACTTATTTTATTCATTTATTTATTTTTAATGTTGGCAGTTTTGGTCCTCCATACCCATCCATCTGTGTGCTTTTTGGGGATGTTGAAATACGATGTGATGAAAGTTCATGAAATTGACTATTTGCAGAGGATTTGACGTGTGAACGAGACGTAACCTGTCATAAGATTGAAATATTAATCTCATTCCTTAACGTACTGGTATCCGGTTACAACGATCAGAAACAAACAAACAGGGACTGTTACGAGTCACCAGTGCAACCACGGATCAAGTGTGCTACCTTTTTTGATGTTCCAAACAAACGGGCACTGCGAGTTCTGTCGTCATGTGACACAATCCTGAAAAGCAGACCCGACCAGCATGTTTTGAGCGCAGGTTCAGCAGGGCAGTCAACTCCCTCTCACCGGCGGAGTCGTGTTGAATAGAAAGCTGGGATGAACTATTGTTGCGTTTGTGTGATTGCAAAGAAAGAGAATGGCACGGAGACTTGAAGCGCCTTTGTGGGGAACAGCCACGTATTTGTCAAATTCCCAAGTGCCCTGCAGATCAGGAGAAACCAGTTTACAAATCTCTGGTGAAAGCAAGCTTCACAACCTCACTAACCGTCCTGCAACAATGTGCAAAAACAACCTGGCCCACGTGCAACGTTATGAAATTGCTGTCCTGGGAATATTCCCCAGATGATGACATGATTGCGTCATGCTGTTTATTTTTACCTTTATGGTAATATAAACTTCTTGTTGCTGCCAGTAGTTTGAGATGGCAAATGTTGTGAACTGCTTGTTTCAGCACTATTTGTACTAATATCCTACAAAACATAATAATCTGTTTGCCAAGTATTCAGGATCAATATGGCTGACCTGACAATCAGCACATACTGAAATTCCCCTGACAATTTCAGATTCAGAAGATTACGTGTAATTCCACATTTAGCATTAGTCATTTCACGTCACATTTGCCATTCATGTGTATAGTTCATCATTACTGATGTAGATTACAGATATCGACAACAGAATTAATTGTACAGATCTCAAGCTGAAGTTAAAGAACATTTTTGATTTTCTGAAATCATTTAGTCATTGAAAGGGACCAGAAAATCTCGAGCGTAAGCATTGGTTGGATGTAACCAAAATATTGTTGCCATTTTCACAGAAGCAATCTCCTTCACTCCTGTCTGTTTTGCTGGATTTTGACTGATTTTTGCAAGGCCCACAGAATATTGTGTTCTATTGCTATAAAAACATGCAACCTACCAAAAGAAAGATTAAAGTCTCTTCTTTCATCAGGGAAAAAAAGTATATTTCTATCTGTTTCCGTTTTGCAGCAATTAGCATTAGAATATAGCTAAGTTTCATCATTATTTACAAATCTATTTGAACATGGCCCTGGTTGAGGTCTTATACTCTGCTGCCACCTACTGGCCGTTTGTGTAATAACTACCGTTTCTTCCACCGTTCTTTGCAGTTGAGAGGCCGCAACAAAGCCTTCTGTATGCTCTAGCACAGGGGTCTCCAAGTTCGGTCCTCGAGAGCCCCTATCCAGCCTGTTTTCCATGTCTCCGTCCTTCAGCACAGCTGAATCTAATGATCAGCTAATCAGCAAGCTTTGCAGAAGTCTGATAACGATCCCGATCATGAATCAGGTGTGTTAGTGGAGAGAAACATGGAAAACAGGCTGGATAGGGGCTCTCGAGGACCGAACTTGGATACCCCTGCTCTAGCATAAAAACAAAAAAAACGTATAAATAAGTCTTTGGGATCCTTAAAACATTTAAAATACAACGTATTTATGTTTTTGGGAGTAAATGAGTTCATCGGCCATGGCAAAAGGATCAGATTCTCTACTTTTTGCTATTTATAGCTGTATTTTGATCAATTTTGTTTTATTCGATATAGTTTGAGGAGACCAAGACGGAGCTAAGTGACCTAAAGGGAGAATATGAGAAGGCCGAGCAGGAGAAGAATTCCCTTTTGAATGAACTGGAAGAGTGCAAAGCCAACATGAAGGATTTACAAGAGAGGGGGTCAAAGGTGAGTGTTGCCTCATCTCACTCAAATAGTTGACCTTTGTGTAAATTATACACCGCGGTGTGACGGAATTGAGTCGAAAAGCGACGCTTTCGAGACTTATTTGCACAACATATGACTTTTGCCCTCAGCGGGAGCTTTTACGACTGCCAAGCATCAAATGTCTGTTTATTTTGTCAATTAGATAATTTAGTTTTAGAGCCACTCTGTCCTCATCTGGTGTTTTCCCCTGTTTACTTTACAACATTGACAGCTGTGTGAATCCCATTCAAAGCCAACGCGCTGAAATTCACACCACTTTCCGAACCTGTATTAATTTGTATGTCCCGTTTGACGATGATAATATCACTTCCCTTCTGTAGACGTCCCTAATGCCGCCTGTTCAAGCCATAGTCATCGGCCTTGTCCTGGCTTTGCTGTTATGGTGCTTCGGCGCATTGTGGTAGTGAAGGTATAAGTTATTCCCGCCCGCATCTGTCATTCTCATCCGTGTCCTCAAGATCACTGCATGGCTTCATAACAAAAACAAAAGAAAATCCGGGCTGCAGAAATCTAACCTTTTTTCAAATCATACAGCTTCAACATGTGTTTGTTTGGACACTAACAGGCTTTCCTCCCAGTGACTTTGGATGAGCTCATCATCTTTTCAACTGACGTTTCTCTGTTGCACGGCCAGAGATGGGAAGTAACCAAGTACCAGTGATGATTTCGTTGATGAAAAATTTTCGGGAAAATTAAACTAAAACTAAAAATAGAAGCAATTCAATAAGACAATAATGATAACTAAAATTGACTGACAATTTCGTCAACGCGGGTTGGAGAAAAGAACCACTCAGAAACGGTTCAGTGTTCAGTGCATTTTATTTCATATTGAAACATGGTTACATCCTTTTGCAGCCGTAAGATTAATCTCAAGCAATTATGCACTTCTTTTTCCATTTAGGTGAAAACCAAATAAGTTCAACACGTTTCATTGAAACAAGTGACAAAGACACTGTTGTATTTAATGTCTTGCGTGTTAAACTACAGTTACAAATAGGTGTGTTGTAATTTTCTGTATAAAAATTAGGGATGTAACGATAAGGGCAATATCATTAAAACTGCCACAATATTGTCATGTTTACGATATTAAAAGATCATCTGTTAAAAAAAAAAAAAAAAGTCAGGTTGATTTCCATTTGTGCAGTTCTAGCACCCTCTGGTAGCTAGTTTTAGTGCAATTTAATTTCCATTAGGGATGTTTTGGCCCTTCTATGTTTCAAATCTATGCTAATTGTCAGATGAAGGGAAACGTAATATGACAATATGTGGAGGAACTTAATGGGTGCCTGCATTAGCAATTAAGTTTTCCCATCTCTGCACCGCCTTGATCTCTTTCCATCGAACCACCGCTTGTGCCAGAGGGAGGGACGTTCGCTTTCACATGCTGACGCTCATGTTTCCAATTTTTATTTTTATTTTTTTTGTGCCACCAGAAGCCGTGGATGATCTGGGGACCCGTGCTTGCTGTGGCTCTAACAGCTGTGACTGCCGCCGCGCTCTTTAAGACCTGAGGGCCAGCCGGCCACACGTACTACATGGCACACGCATACACGCACACCCGTCGTCAGAACTATATTTCGCCACACTGAAACTGACATGCGTGACACGTAATATTATCTGCACTGTTAATTAGGAGGAGTCAGAATTAACACTGTTTGGAACCTTGATTTCATATAGCAGTTGTGCTCCTTTTATAGGGGAAGTCAAACCCCCCCCTCCCCAAAAAAAAAAAGATTTCTTGACAAATATATGTTCTATGTCTACTAGTCTAACTACACTATTTTGGTTAATATTCCGTTAGTCGAATATGACTTTTTGTCAATATCAGAAGGTGCCCATTTTGCCACTTCCTGTCGAGTGAAGATGACATCACAGTTGCTCGGGTTAACAACCAATCACAGCTCGGCTTCAGGAAACAGGTGAGCTGTGATTGGTCGTTGCCTGTGAGCAACTGTGATGTCATCTTCAGTCCACAGCAAGTGGCAAAATGGCCGCCACCTGATAGGGATTAAAAAAAAAAAAACGGCTGGATTTTTGCTTCATAACTCATATTCCACAAATGTAATATTAATCAGTATCATTTTTTAGACTAGTGCAGTCACATAGAACATATTGTCAAGGAAATTTTAAGATTGACTTCCCCTTGAAAGAAAGGTATTTAAATGTTTGTTTGCAAATCTACTGTTTTGGCCCATTTTTTGGAACTATTGAGCTGTGAGGTGTCCATTAATGAATGTAAATGTTGTCTACTCACTAATTGTCATGATATACCATCATAGTTTGGACGGCTTATTTGCAGCTCAAGCCTCCCATAAGATAGTGTGTGTGTGTGTGTAGTTGTCAGCACAATAAACATTGTCAATAAAGTGACTTATTGAGTCATGATTAGTGTCTGATATAAATATATGGTCACTCGAGTAAGGCACATTTGCACAAAATATGCACAAAAACAAATCCCATGAAGACCAATTAAGATTAAAGTGGGGGGGGGTTTAGGACATCACCACCAGAAATGAAGACAAGCCCTGATCTGTTAATTGAGAAGTAGTTTGTTTAAATCCTGTATTTAAAAAGTGCCTTTTCCAGAGTGTAACTGGCAGCCTCGTCCTTCAACCATGGACGAATGTTATATTAATGGAACATGAATCTTTTATTTCAATGCTGTCAAACATGAAACTGATTGCAACCGATTGTTAAATAGAGTGGCTCACAGATATGACTGAAGTTTCAGATCAATAAATAAATTTTCATACAAATCTTAGTGTAGTTTTCTGATTAGTATTTTCTGAATTTGGCTAAAAAAAAAAAAAAATCACAATCGACTTAGATTCATATCGGGATTAATCGTCATCAAATGGAATCGTGATAAGAATTGAATCGCCAGGTACTAGGAAATACACACCCCTAATATATATTTTAAGATGGATTACGTGGCTCACGCTTCAGGACTTTGAGTCATGTTAAAGTTTCTCAACTCACGAGCTCGTCAGACCGCGACCCTTCATTCCAGTTAGAACGTATGGAATGTCTGACCAGTCCTTTTCAGTCTTAATTAAATGTGTTTAAAGGTCTTCCAAAATGTCCATATTTGGCAGATTTTCTTCATCATAAATGTGAACCTCCAGTTGGTAGCACTCGCGCTAAACGGCAAGTTTTGCAGACGAGGAAGCTTGAACGTTTCTCAACATTTGCTCAATTTCACAAGTCTCGATCCTCGGCAACTGGCCACGCGCCGCTGTCGTTTACTTTTTGCGTCGTCAAAGCTGTCCGCTTTTGCGTGATCCCCGTCGAGATGTCAGGTTGCGGTTGTCGCCAATACTTGTGGAATGACATCACAGAGTTATAAATATAAGATTCCCAGGCTGCGCGAGCATCTCTGTCCATTTTATTCTGCTCCAGTTTGTTCTGTATGTAGGTCATCAGTAGAGGTCCAGGGTTGCAGGCAGCAAAATGGCCGCTCTGCACGCCATCATCACAGTGTTGCGGGATCATTCTGAGCTAAGAAGCTTCAATGTAAGCATTTGCACCATATAATAATTCATTCATTGAACTCTATGTCCATTGTGAGTGGCTAGATTAAGCCAGTCATGTTTTCACTGTTTGATCATCACGTGAATGTGCTGAGAAATCATGTTCATGTGTTTATTGACGGTTTCATCGTAATCTAGACGTTCATGACGTAATGCAAGGGTCCCACCACACAGCTGCAGCTGCTTAGAACCTCTCAGAAGGGAGGCGTACATTGTCACCACAAACACACTTAAGAAAATGTATGCAAATGTATGCAAGCATTTATTTATTTTTATTTTTATTTTATATGACTGTGTAAAAATATGTTGTTGCCGAAACTGAGATGGACGTGGTACAACCTGTGCCTCAGGTGTCATTGCTTGCCATTGTAAATTGCACACAGACACACTGTCTCTCTCATGACACCCAGTGGTGTATTTAGTACTTGAAACTGAACCTATTTGTTCAACAATCCACACTCAATATATGGCAGCGCATTCACTTGGGGGGGCTCCTGTTTTACTGACAAATTTTTGGGTGAGCTTTGGTTTATTTGTGTGTGTGTGGGGGTTTTTTTTCAGGGTTTTTTCCCTCCTGTTTTACAGAAGTTTTTTCTGTCATTAAGAAAATATTCCAAAAATGGAGGGGAACTTACTCTGAAAAACAGAATAAAATAAAATTCAGAAAAACACACTACTTTAAAAAAAAAAAAAACAAAAAAAAAAAAAAAACCTGGGGGAAAAAAAACTGTTTTGCTTTCTTTCTTTCATTCTTTCTCTTTTACAGAATTTTTTTTCGGTCATTAAAAAAAAATATTCAAAAAATGGAGGGACAATTACTCTGAAAAACAGAATAAATAAAATTCAGAAAAACACACTATTTTAAAAAAAAAAAAAAAAAAAAAAGAGGGGAAAAAACTCCATAAAACAGCACTGGCTTCTTCTTCTTTTTTTTTTTTTTTTTTTTTATAAAAACTTCTGAAATCCAAGTGACTTGTTGCAGACTTACAAAGGGCCGACACTATCTTTCGCCGCATACCTCCAACATATCTTCAGCTCTATCACTTACTGGCTCAGTTAAGGTAAAAGTATATGAACATGTTAATCGATCAGCATGATTTTAGTGAACTAACATTCGAGTTTCTACGGAAGCGTATTGCATGCGAGAAAGCATCCGCCATTAGCGAGTTTGCAAAAGTCACTAGGAGTTCAGAGGTCAAAAAAAAAAAAAATCAAAATAGAAACAGAAGTAGTTTTTCAGAATATTTTTCTGTTGTTTTTTTTTTTCTTTCTGTTTTTCTGATTTTTTTTTTTCCCCCGGAGTAATTTACCCCCGTTTTTCCTGATTTTTTTTTTTTTTATGACAAAAAAAGTATGCAGTAAAACAGGGGAAAAAAATACACAAAAAAGCAAAGCACCCCCAAAAAAAATAATGCAATACGATTCCGTACTCTATACAAGTCAATAAATCATGAAGAAGTTGCTAACAGCACATTTCCAAATTTGTTGTTGCCCTTTTGTTTGTTTTCGGCATGGTAATCTGCTAAATTCATCTCGTGCGTTCACTTTAAAAGAATGACCGAATAATCTAGTGGCCCAGTTTCCCACCCCTGTGATGACTATTAATCAATGAGTTTATCTAGTGCCAGCATAATCCCGTGGGACTAACTGCACACTCCACGGGGATGAAGCGTTTTTGTAAATGTCTGAGTTTCAAGTTGACAGTCTTGTAAACGATCAAATGTGAATTCAGGCGCCTGCATCATTTAAGAGTTCAAGTCAAGCTGTCTGCGACAAGGAAGGAAAAATCAATGCAATAGTAAGTCCACTTTGTATTGATATAATAATCTAGTTTATATAAAGTAAAAGCTTTATTATAATCTGCTGCTCCTAGCCAAACGTTTGATGAACGTTTGTGTAATGCTTCACATACGTTTTATTCAGGAAAGACATGGCCGCAGAATTGGACGTTGTGAATCTGTTGCTAATTGCCGGGGGAACGCTGGCGATTCCCCTTTTGGCATTCATCGTTTCCTTCCTTCTGTGGCCCTCGGCGCTCATTAAAGTCTACTACTGGTAAGGTTGAGAACGATACTTGAGCAAGTCGAAATGTTTGGGGTGCCAAAAAACGGCATCAAAATGCTGTTTTTGTTGCTCAATGGTGCCACAGGTACTGGAGGAGGACTCTGGGCCTCCAGGTCCACTACGCAGACCGCGGAGGCTACCGCTTCTGTTACTCGTGCCGAGGAAAGCGGGACGGGATGAGGCCGTCCATTCTGATGCTACACAGCTTCTCCGCTCACAAAGACACCTGGCTCACGCTTGTAAAGGTCAGCCGCACGTGTGCCGGCGAGAGTTTAGGTTACGATCACGTTATCGGTGTTTTTTTTGTTTTGTTTTTTCTCCAAAATGCCATGGCAAAGCAAGTTTTGAAACGTTGAGACTCATAGCCCTAATCTGTTTTATCAGCTCACAGTACAGTTGGCAATGGTTTATTTTGCTAAGACGAGCACAAGTTGACATGTTTTAAGACAAGCAAAAATAAAACAATGATTCGGGTTGTGACCATGAGTAGCTGAGCTTGGTGTACTTTAGCAAACACATAATTATTTTTTATTTTTTATTCTAAAATTTAAAAAAGCCTACTTAGCAGTTAGCATGTTGGTAGTGAGCTGCCATTCTGGTAATCAAAGAATTATAAATTCCTAACATGTACAAATGTTTAAGACAATACCGCGGCAACAATTGACTGATTAAAAAGGTTCTAAGTTACGGAACCGTAGAGCTCCCAATGTGGAGTAAACATTTTTGGCTGGCGAGTATGTTCGAACATACTCACAAATATGATTGAATGTGGAGTAAACATTTTTGGCTAGCGAGTATGTTCGAACATACTCACAAATATGATTGAATGTGGAGTAAACATTTTTGGCTAGCGAGTATGTTCGAACATACTCGCAAATACGTTCGAACATACTCGCAAATATGTTCGAACATATCGCAAATATGATTGAACATACTCGCAAATATGTTCGAACGTACATGTAGACTACATGCTACAAAGTTATCATACCTTCCCATAATGCCACGGGGTATTATTTGAGCATGCGCGAGTGAAAACAAAACCCAATTTTCTTAGGCATTTGGGCCACATTACCAATTCATTAGAAAATTAAGTAGACAAAAAACAGTGTTTATTCGTAACTTTTATGATTTATTAAGTCTGCCGTGCATGATTTAGGTTCGTCATTTTTTTCACTCGCGCATGCACAGATAACTTTGTAGCATGTAGCCTACAAGTACGTCAAACATGTTTGCGTGTATGTTCAAACACGTTTGCGACTATGTTCGAACATGTTTGCGAGTATGTTCAATAGGGGTGTGCTAAAAAATCAATTCATAAAAGAATCGAGATTCTCATTTATGAATCGAATTGAATCGATATTAATATCCAAAAATGGATTTTATTTAAATTAGAAAATAAAGAAGAAGGGGAAAAGGCAGTTGTAGCCCACGTGCTGTTTTTGTGGAAAAAGGCACTTACAATACAAAATTAATAAATGTCACTTTAATGTCTCTATTTGTCATTTTGTCTTGCAAAGCAGACTGGAGTAGATCATGACAATGTTGTACATATCTGTAAATTGAAGCAGAAATCATTTGTCAATCAAAAAAGTGTTGAATCGAAAATCGTTTGAATCGAAAATCGATTCTGAATCGAATCGTAGACCCAAAAATCGAAATCGAATCGAATCGTGAGACAGTCAAAGATTCCCAGCCCTAATGTTCAAATAGATTTGCGAGTATGTTCTAACATACTCGCCAAAAATGTTTACTCCACATTGGCAACTCTACGTTTCCATACTAAGTGGAAGCCAACCATAAACATTTCTTGACAATATCTTACGTGACCTCATTAGTTTAAACATGACAATGTCATTCATATTACATTTGCGTAATATGAGTCATGAAGCACAATGCAGCCACTTTTATCCATTTCAGTGGGGCAGCCACTTTGCCACTTGCTGTCGACTAAAGATGACATCACAGGTTCTCAGGTAATGACCAATCACAGCTCACCTCTTTTTCAGAAGCTGAGCTGTGATTGGTTGTTAACCTGAGCCCTAAGCAACATTGATGTCATTGTCACTCAACAAGAAGTGGCAAAATGGCCACCATCTGATACTGAAAAAAACTGCTGGATTATGCTCCTTAACTCATATTCCACTAACACAATATTAACCAGAATACTATATTTAGATTAGTGGGGCTGCATAGATTTATTTATTTTTTTTTTTAAATTAAATGATTGCTAGTGTTGCTCCGCGTTAAAGCTTACAATATCGAACAGCACAGAAGAGACTGAGTAACTGGCAGGAGATTTTTATTTATTTATTTTTAATTTTTATGCTCTGTCTTTTTTCGAGTGTCACGGTTTTTCAGTTTCACTTTTTTTTTTTTCTAGTTTCAACTTACTGGCAGTGTTTTAACGTGGAGGGGCGGGCGCGGGGTTGGGGGCGGGGCTTTGACCACGACAAATGCCTTCCAGCTTTTCAGCAGAGGAGAGAGGAGAGCGTGCCCTCTGTCGGCTAAAGGCAATACTTGAATTCCCTGTGGCATATATTATACATATTTAGGTAGCGTGCGAAGTGGTTGACTACAGAAACATTAAAACTGACGCCACAAGGTAAATATGTAGAAAAAACACGTGACTTACAGGCGGTTTAGGAGTTCGTGGTGAACTTTGGTATCCATGAGTCTCTGACGATATACCACAGGGAACATAATTCGCCCACGGAACGTTGGGACGAAGGGAGAGTTCCGGGTGGGAATGTTTTGTAATAACTTACCGAATGGAGAGAGTTAGCCTGTTAGCTTCCCGCAGGTTGAGAGTTGCCTTTTTTTACCTTGGAAGCTGATTTCAATAAAACGCCAGCCTTTGGCTCCGTGTTTCAACACTCCGCCGGCGCCTCCGACTCCCTTCGCTCGCTACAGTATTGCCTTTAGCCGACAGAGGGCGCGCTCTCCTCTCCTGAAAAGCTGTAAGGCGTTTGTCGTGATCAAAGCCCCGCCCCCAACCCCGTGCCTCAGTGAGTTGAAACTGAAAATCGTGGCACTCGAGAAAAAAAAAATGTTTAAAAAAATCTGCAGATTGGCATTGAAAAAGACATCATACAAAAAATATGGTGAAAAAAGTGCTTTTTTTATGTTTGTATTTTATTTTTCAATACAACCTTTTACAATGCCAATCCTTGTTTCAACGTCAATGCAGCTTTTTCCACAATGACGTTTTTTTTCAATACCAAATCTTATTGTCAGTGTTGTCTCCATACATTTGTCTTAGCTCAGGGTGTTTAAAGTATACCGGAATGTTGTGTTGGTTAAAAATAATCTCCATTGATTTGTCGTCTCTCCATCAGTACCTACCAAAACATCTTCACATTGTATGCGTGGACATGCCAGGCCACGAGGGTACAACCCGCACCGACACGGACGATTATTCCATCGTGGGCCAGGCCATGAGGATTCATCAGGTACACAAACGCTGACGAAAATACACATCAGCTGCTTGCTTCCATGTTTCCTCTCTAAAAGTGTGTCGTTTTGGTGCCTCGTTCTCAGTTTGTGGAAAGCATTCGCTTAAACCGGAAACCTTTCCATGTGGTCGGGACCTCCATGGGGGGAAATGTTGCTGGGGTGTACGCCGCCACCTACCCCAATGACATTTGCAGCATCACGCTCATTTGTCCAGATGGTCAGTGTGCATTTTGCAAATTCAGTATATTGGCAAAGAATATCGCATGAAGCGAATATTTTGTTCATAAAGTAAAAAAAGGAAACTTCAGCTGTAATAAACTCTCTTAAAGCGCAAGTCAACCTTAATTAAACATTTCTTGACAATATGTTCTGTGTGACCTCACTCGTCTAAACTTGACATTCTGATTAATATTGCATTTGTGGAATATGACTTACGAGACAAAAAGTCGAGCCGTTTTTATCCATCTCAGGGGGCGGCCATTTTGCCACTTGCTGTCGACTGAAGATCACATCACAGTTGCTCAGGAAAGGGCCAATCACAGCTCACCTGTTTTCTGAAGCTGCGCTGTGATTGGTTGTCATCTGAGACCTGAGCAACTGTGATGTCATCTTCAGTCACCAGCAAGTAGCAAAATGGCTGCCGCCTGAGATGGATCAAAACGGCTGGATTTTGCTTCATAGCTCATATTCCACTAACACAATATTAACCAGAATGCCATATTTAGACTAGTGGGGCTGCATAGTATGGAGGACCAAAACTGACAAAATTTAAAATAAATAAAATGACTAAATGTGAAAATAAAAATGGATGTCAAAAAATTATTTCAAAATTATATCCAAAAAAATAAATACAAATGGAAATAAAAATAGCAAAAAATATATAAATACATTTGTATCTAAATTTTTAATCATATTTTTATATCCATTTATTTTTTCATTATTTTTTTCATTTTATTTATATATATTAGGGACGTTCGATACCACTTTCTTTTTTCAGACCGATACGATACTGATACTCAGACCCTCAGTACTCACCGATACCAACTGCCGATACCAGCAACCGCCAGCACAAAAATGCTCTTTTAGTTTAAGATTCACAATTTTGAAGTATTTCCAAACCGGTGAAGTTTTGGTGAAAAACTGCTGCAAGCTAGGGCCAGTTATAGGCAAGGAGGACTCACTTAACGTCTTCCCCCTCTGCCATCGGTCGCTTGTACTCGTCTGCGTCACGAGTACTTGAGTACTTGAAAAAAGGCTGGTATCGGCCCGATACCTGGTATCGGTACTCGCCCATCCCTAATATATATATATATATATATATATATATATTTTTTTTTTTCCAATTATATTTTTTACATCCATTTTTATTTTCACTTTTAGTCATGTATTTATTTATTTGGAATTTTGGCAGTTTTGCTCCTCCATATCACACAAGTAGCGACGATGGCATTTCTTATCAATCATGAAGGTCTCAAACAGCCACATGAGAGCAAGTTCGATAACCACCTGCAAGATCTGGAACGCAGCAATTACACACTGAACATCCCGCTGATCCCGACCACGCCCGAGGAGATGGAGGACATGTTCAGACTGTGCTCCCACGTTCGCTTTAAGATACCTCAGCAGGTCAGCTTCAGGAAGCTCTTTCATACAAGCTGACCAATATTTGCATCATTTCAAGCCGTGTGGCTCATCTTGTCTAGATTCTTCAAGGACTTGTGGATGTCCGGGAGCCTCACAACTCTTTTTATGAACAAGGTTACTTCATTCCAACATCCTAAACTTTTGTTTTATCATCATGAAACACACTTGTAAATTGTATTTCCTTTTGTTAAACAGTGTTTCTTGAGATTGTTAGTGAGAAATCCAGATATGCGCTACAGGAACACTTGCATCTCATCACCGCACCTGTGCAGGTGATATGGGGCAAGCAGGACCAGGTAAAGCACATTCATTTTTAGTACAAAAAAAAATGTGGATCATAAAGTATAGCCTGCTTAGTTTGACATGTGACTGTATTGTCTCTGAATTAGTGGTGGGTAGATCGATACAAATATCGATATTATCGATACAAGGTCAGTATCGACAACGGACCGATACTGGCACTATAATATCGATCTGGTAGTTCAATTTAGCACTTTGTTGCACTACTGGTAGGCGGATCGATCTAAATATCAATATCAATCTGGTAGTTTAGTTTCAGTTTGACTCTTTGTTGCACTGCTAGTGGGCAGGTCATGCAAATATCGACGTCTGGTCGATAATGGCACTATAAAATCGATCTGGTAGTTTAGTTTGTTTGGCTCTTTTATGTACTGCAGGTGGGTGGATCGATCCAAATATCGATATTGGGTCGATACTGGCACTATACTATCAATCTAGTAGTTTAGTTTCAGTTTGGCTCTTTTATGCACTGCTGTGGTTAGGTCAAACAGATAACGATCATGTCACAGTAGCCTCAGGCAGACTTGTGCCGTCGCGTGAGTTAGCATCTCATCTTTGTAGTAGATTGAACACATAGAGTTAGTGTACTTGAAAAATAATTTGTTTTTGTATGTTGTTTTATATTTGCTGCATGATCATCTTTAACATCTTGTATATTTAGGTTGAAAAACACCCACAAAAGTGCAACAAAGGCACAATTTTGTAGTTATTTTTTATCCTTGTTTCTGAACAGTATATGATAAAGAATTTGTTTAAATTTGTTTTCCTATAATCACTTTGTGCACTTTAAGAAAGTTAAAAAAATAAATAGAAAAAAATTACATGGTATCGGATAGATACCAAAATGAGCAGTATCGCACACCACGACTCTGAATACTGATAACATGCTAGGTGACTAATTCAATCACCATAAACTCTTATTTTGAAGCAAATGAGCTACTGAACAATGACTTACAACAGTTGTTTAAAAACATAAAAATAAAATAAATACATTTGCAGGTGGTGGATGTATCCGGAGTCACGGTCATCACAGAAACGTTGCCAGGCTGCAAAGTAGACTTGTTGGAGAACTGTGGCCACTCGGTGGTGCTGGAGAGGCCTTGTCGCACGGCCAAACTCATCCTTGATTTCATCATCCTGCAGCAAGAAGCAAGAGGCGGCACGAAGAAATCATCCTGAATTCAAATTGGTCGCGGGCGTGCGTCTGAACTACTTCACTGGTCCTTTATTTAATAAATCATATAAAGAAACTATATGGGGATTAAAGTTAGTTTACTGTGGTGCTTGATTGGGGTGTAGAGAACTGTGCAGTTAGCAGGCATTATGGTAATTTTCAAATTTCATATAGTACAATATACTCAGTCTAATGTGTTGTATGATTGTAGGAATGCTGAAAAATGCTTAACTAATGCTAAGCTAATATTAATTTAGCATGCTAACTTAGCATGCTATATTAATGCTAACCTAATGTTGATGCTAAGCTAATGCTAAGTTAGCACGCTGAGCTAATGCTAAGCTTTAAACAAAACACAATTATCGGTTATCGACATCGGCACATGTCGGTTGAAAATAGCATTATTGTGCATCCCTAATAACATATTTCTAAATGCACTAAATACGTTATATACTACTATTATTAGTAATTACTAGTTATGTAATTACTTTGTAATTTTAACAATTTATCCTTCAAATTCCTTCATAGGCATTCAGCTTAGCATTTAGCTTTCAGCATTCCCACGCAATTTCTCCAGAAATTGCACTTAGTCTAAGTTATAGATTATTGTCGTTTTTAGTAAATGGGTAGCACGGTGTTGTAATGGTTAGCATGTGTGGTTTTTAGTGTTATAGGTTTGATTATTGGCGACCCAAAGACAGACCTTGGACTGGTCCCCACCCGGTGGTCACATGGAACAGGTAGACTAACAACAAACGTTTACATATTCAAAAAAAAAAAAAAAAAAGTTTTCAATTGCATGTTTTGGAATGTGGGGTGGATGTGGTGAAAAGCTAAGCGAGCATAGGGAGAACATGCAAACCCTCAATTTGACACAAATAAATGCAGATACCTGGGAAATCTTTTTATGAAATCCATGCTTTACTTCCCACCATTGCCAAGAAATTAGCAATGTATCGAATTATATTTGACTTACAATACACAAGAGAATATTTTTTTTTAGACAACCCCCCCCCCAACAAACTGCTTTTCAAGCAGAGTGCACTACCAGTAACTTGGATGCCAGAGCAGGAGTGTGATCTGAAGTTTTTTAGATTAAAGGTGAAAAAAATGACTAACAAACACACAAAAAAAGTCACTTTACCTCTATTCAACCTTGTTAGTAACGTGACAGTTTGTGTAACACCGAACAGTGGCATCAAGGTCTTAGCAAGTATTTTATTTTGAAATGGTCTGTAGTGGGGTTTTACCGTAACTACGCGTGTAAACGTGCAGGACAAATCCACCTGCGCGTTTTTAGTTTTTTTTTTTTTTTTTTTTTTTTTTGGAGGGGTATGCGTGTGGGATTGCTCTGCTGCGGTTAACATCATTGACCGCCTGGCATCTGCAGCGCATAACACCAACGTCAGGCTGCTTTTTTTTGGCGACGAAAGGAGACACATTCGGAAGATCGAGTCGGTGAGCTTGTATGTATTTCATCGCTTCTGTCGCGTCTAAAATGCACAACTTGATTCTAGACGCCAATCGTAACGTCAGCTGCAGGAAGAACTCGCTAGCCTTATTAGCTAGCAAGCTAGCTAGGCGCTGGATAGCATGAACTGTTCTTGATGCAATTTAAGTTTATATGACGTTTTATGGAGAAAAGTTCTCATTTGGTGCAACGCTTCCCACTTTGGTGTTAGGCTCGCATATGGAGCACACACTGTTCGAGCAAGTGGACAAACCTTTGCCTGCATGAAGGAAAGAGAATGGTTAGCACATCTGCACCAAAGTTTTGATGGTGTAGGTTCGAATCCGGACCGTCCTCTACGATTTTTTTTTACCGGCTCCCTAATTTTTAAGAGTGAACTCCAGCTGCGATCGATTCAATTCAAATAAATATAAGAAAAATGGTGAAATTGTGGTCTTGGAGCTAGTTCAAGGCGGCTTTATACACACACACACACACACACACACACACACACAATATAAATACGATTTAAATGTTATGCAATTAATATTGTTGCATTTTGCTCTGTGTGATGTTGGTTACGTGCTGTTTAGTGTTGCTAATATAATAAGCGCAAGTTTGGAAACTAATTTGACCCGACGAAAAACTGCACAGCGGCTCAATTAATGAAATGTGGCCCACATCTGTTTAATTGAAGTTTTGTTGTGGATGGTGATTAGACCGAGTTTGCACGAACTTCATTAGTGGGGTTGTTTCTGTTTGTTTTTACATGTGAAAGTGGATTGAGCCAAATCACGTTTGTTGCGCCGTGTTTTGGTCCTGACCAAGTGGGTACTTCTCTACAAATGGATAATGGAGGTTGGGGCCATAGGGTAAGACAACACAACACCCTTCAATGTCATAATCCCAATTATCGTGTTTTATTTTTTTTATGTGTGTTTTAGCGATAGACTGATATGGTTTTTTCAAGGCTGATAACGATACAGATTATTAAGAGTCAAAGAGGCCGATAACCAATATTTCAAGCCGATATTCATTTGTAGTAAAATAGGGAAAAAAATCCTTTTAAACTATATTAACAGATTTTGTAAAAAAACAAACAAATTATAACAAAAGTTACAGTGAGCTTCTAGGGTCATTAGCATGTGTTAAGCTAAATAAAAAAATATATATATATAAATTAAAAAGCAAGTAAATAGATCCCTAAAGATTTCTACTGTAAATAAAGTTTTCTGAAATTTCAACATTTATTTATTTTTTTTTAACTTACAAAAAGTGTAGGGAGTTCCTGTTTTTCATAAAGTGGAAATTGAAATTGAAATCAATTCATGAATGAAAAGTTCCCTGCATCTCACTGAGTGACAAAAGCATGCGAATGTAGCTCGTTTGGAGTTTTTGTTGGGGTTCGTAAAATGTTTCTAAAGATCTTCGCAGTGAGAAAAAATTCTGAATATGTTCCAAATGTGTTTAAGACAAGTCAAAACTGACTAACAAATTACAATTCCTGATGAAAACCCCAAATTCGCTACGTTCGCAAGTATTCACTGAGAGAGGGAACTTTTCATTTATGGGTCGATTTTAAATTTCCACTTTATAAGAAATAGGAACTCCCAACACTTTATTAAAAAAATAAATAAAGAAATTATGTTGTAGAAAACTTTTACAGTAGAAATCTTTAGGGATCTATTCACTTGCTTTTTAATTTTAATTTTAATTTTTAATTTAGCTTAACACATGCTAATGACCTTGGAAACTCTGCAATTTTTTTTTTTAAACTGTCAATAGTTATTTCTTTTTATTATTAAAAAATAAATACAAATTATTTCCATTTATGGATCTATTTAAATTTCCACTTTATAAAAAAAAAATAGGAACTCCCTGGCCTACACTATTTAAAAAAAAAAAAAAAAAAAAAAAAAAAAAAATCTGTTGTAATTTAAAATTATGTTGTAGAAAACTTTGACAGTAGAAATATTTAGGGATCTATTTACTTGCTTTTTAATTTTTATTTTATAATCAATTAAAATAATAAAATAATGAATAAAAAATAAATAATAATAAATATTTTTGTTTTTAAATTATTATTATTATTATTATTATTATTATTATTATTATATTTATTTTAATGTTTTATTTTTTTTTATCAATAATGTATTTTTATATTAATAATAACCCTGGAAGCTCACTGCATCTTTTATATATTTTTTTAAACAAATCTGTTAACATAGTTTAAAAGGATTTTTTAAAATGTATTTATTGATTTTTTTTTTATTTTACTGCAAATATCAGCTTGAAATATCGGTTATCGGCCTCCTTGACTACTAATAATCTGTATCGTTATGGGCCTTGAAAAAAACATATTGGTCTATCACTACCAAATATTTCAAATAAGTCACATTTTAGAGCTGTCATTTTAATACTTTGATATTTTTGCTCATATCAGCCTATTAAATGTTCCCGGTGTGTCTGTGAAAGCTGCTCCTTGCTCTGCAGTGCGTGCACATTTAGACCAGGCATGCCGCTTGGTGGTAAACCAGAAGAGCTGCTAACAAAAAAAATTTTTCATCCAGCATAATAAACATATCCTTTAGGTATATATATGACTGTTATTATAAAATGCAAGAAAATTAATGTAATATATCGGGATACGTATCGTCTTGAAGCTCAAGTATTGAGGTACTTATCTATTGCGTTACGTATCGTATCGTGATATGTATCGTATCGTGAGGTTGGTGGCAATACCCAGCCCTACTGTTTCTTTAGAATACCTCTGATTGAATAGCCTAAGTTTGTACGACTGCATCCAAAATGTCATCCCTCTCTCCCCATTTGCTTTTAGATGACTACTCCTGTTACCTTAAACGTAGGAGGTCACCTGTACACGACCAGCTTGTCCACACTGCAGCGTTACCCCGACTCCATGCTGGGCGCCATGTTCCGCGGCGACTTCCCGACGGCGCGCGACTCCCACGGGAATTACTTCATCGACCGCGACGGGACACTTTTCCGCTACGTCCTCAACTTCCTGCGCACATCGGAGCTCACCCTGCCGGCTGACTTCACCGAGACGGACCTGCTGAGGAAAGAGGCCGACTTCTACCAGATCGAACCCTTGATCCGCTGCTTGAGCGACCCTAAGCCGCTGTACCCGCCGGACGTCTTCGAGCAGGTGGTGGAGCTCTCCAGCACGCGCAAACTGTCCAAGTACTCCAACCCGGTGGCCGTCATCATCACGCAGCTGACAGTCACCACCAAGGTACACGCGCTGCTGGAGGGCATTTCCGACAACTTCACCAAGTGGAACAAGCACATGATGGACACGCGGGACTGCCAGGTGTCCTTCACCTTTGGCCCGTGCGACTATCACCAGGAGGTGTCGCTGCGGGTTCACCTCATGGACTACATCATGAAGCAGGGCTTCACCATCCGCAACACGCGCGTGCACCACATGAGCGAGCGGGCCAACGAGAACACGGTGGAGCATCACTGGACTTTCTGTCGGCCGGCTCAAATCGTGGAGGACTGACGTCGGAGAAATTGTGATTTCGAGGTCAAAAAGCCCACACGTGTATTGTTAAAGGGAGTATTTTTCGTTGATGTATAGGAATGTTGTTGACAATGGATCAATGCTTTATTTATAGACCCGACCCCCCCTATAATGCGCGTCCCATATGTAAAACCAGTAATCTAAAAAGATCATTTCAAAGACATGACTGAACAGAGAGGATTTATAAAGCACAGCTTTAAAAAAAAAAAAAAAAAAAGTCATGATTTTAGCCATGATAAAGACCTTATGCTGCATTCGAGGAAGGTCAGAACTCGGATTTATCATAGTTGGTTTTCCCAGTTCCGACCTGAAAGCATTTGCGGAGAAAATAACAAGCAAAATGGCGGATAGTGATAAGTTGTTCTTTATTTTGGTCTTCAAAACACATTGACCTGCAGCAAACTTGCCTTCTCACAGTTTTGCTTCATTTATTGTTTTGATCTTATTGTGGGAATGCATTCAGCATTCCCACATGTTATTCGGATATTTATTCTCCTCACTTATTTGCCGAGAAACAACTCCCACCTAATACTTCCGATTTACACCGTTCAAATTTCAACTTGCTTTAAAAATTCACGCCTTCCGGGGTATATGTCATCTGATTCCACATTACTTACAGTACTCGCACAATTTAACGTTAAATATCAACTTCAAGTCCCTCTTTCCATGCCCACTTCCATACATACAACTGATCATTAAGTGCATTGTCCAGTGACCAGGAGGTCCCGGGTTCGAATCCCACCTCTGAATGTACATTGCAAATATATCCATGGCAATTATGCTTAGCGATATAAAAGTATACCAACTGACTATCAGGAAATGCATTACAATTTCACTGAAATGATTACATGCAGGTTGGCTTTCATCAGATGGCGATTTAAAAATGAATACTCCATTAGCCATGAATTTGAACAAGGCAAGTTAGCTCAGTCGTTCAATTTTTTTTTCCCGCATGGAGAACCTTGGTTCAAACCCCGCTTGAACCACATTTTTAGTACATTCGACGGTTTGATACCAACTGACTATCGTTTCAGGAAATGGAGTATAATTTCTCTGAAATTATTAAATCCCACCTTAAGACAGATTGCAGTTAGTTTTCTTCTTCTTCATTTATCTTTCAACTTCCATTAAAACGTCATTTTCACATAATTTATCTTTCAATTTACCTCATAAGCATTCAGCTATTAGCATTCAGCTTTCAGCATTCCCACGCAATTTCTCCAGAAATTGCACTTAGTCTAGTTGTGGGAATGCTGAAAGCATCCCACATATGTTATTGGGATTTTTATTCTCCTCACTTATTTGCCGAGAAAAAACTCCCACATAATACTTCCGATTTACACCGTTCAAATTTCAACTTACTTAAAAATTGGACTTCAGCAGTCTTCTTGTGTTTGACGGCTCTTGGAATTCTCCATTACATTTTGTCTCATTATGATCAGGAAAAAGAAAAAAAGATATACAGTTATCTTGAAGCCATTTCTGGTGAGCCCATAGTGGAGTTTGAAAAGAAAGTGTCTTGGCTCTCTCTATATTAAAAAAAAAATAAAAAAATCTTAACGGTACTTTCTACTGTCCTGTGTAGTTGTTGCATGTGTTTAATGTAAAGTATGTGTTTAGATGTGTTTGCAATTTTATGTCATGCTATTAGAATTGTCATCAATAAATCCATGTTTGTGTTTATCAGTGTTTAGTTTTATGGCTTGGTCTTACTCGCAACTCAACAAAGTAAGGTTGAACTAGTGACCATAAGTGCAAAAGGTATGTTGACTACTCATCACCAAAAGAACAGTAAACGTGGCAGCGTTGTGCTTTGGGGAGGGGATTATGAACAGTTCCAATATCAGTTAACTTTCTGGGGGCGGGTTAACTAGATGCACTTGAAATGTTCTAGTGTGTGTATCGCTGACTCCCATTTAACATGGGTGTGGCTGTCATAGGTTCATTCTTACCACAGCCACATCTCAGTTTTAAAAGGGTGTGCACTTTTGAGCAAACACATTTTGTATTTTAGTGGTTAACTTCCCCATAAGTTGTAAGCTACAGGTTATACGTCACAATAAGGGTGGAGAAAGTTTGATTGTCTGGCATATATGAACTTGGGTGTGTGATTTATTTTATTTTTTTTAATATGCTTTCTCACAAGTCACAACCAAACTATATCTACTGTTACCAAAATTCTTTATGTCTTCAAACTAACTGCATTAATATTAATGTACAATAATATTGCTAAAAAGCTGCAAATTAATGGCAACTTGGTAAGAAGCTTGTCAGTTGCAATAAATTTTCTAAATGCTCGCTAGGACCGGAAGTCTTTAGTCATTAACGAATAAAAATGTATACTTAAGGTTATCTTTAAAAATAATAATAAATGAATCTTTAATCTGTCGATAACATTTTAAACCATCTTGCGTAGGTTCTACCGTTTAACCGGAAAGTCCGCGTTACATCGCCGGATATTACGTCGGTTATGGGTGCGCTTGCTTCCAAAGCACGTCGCTGTGATTTGAAGAAACGTTCCTCTTGGCTTTACCAGCTGCAATACACCGCCCGTTTTTTTCTGAGCAATGATTTGAAACAAACGTGCCCTTATTGACTTTTGGAAGGACATTTGGGAAAGGACCACACATGTAATTAAGTTGTGGAAACTTGTGCGGTGGTGGATCACTCGTCTCAAGGATGTTTCGAAGGAGTGCAACACTACGATATTTTCTGAGCCTCGCACCTGGGAAACGTCGTTTTGGTCCGTATAGATTTCTTCCAGTCTTTTTTTGCATTGGAGGTGTCATGGAGTGGATCATGATCAACGTGAGGATCGGAAAAGAAACGTTCTGTAAGTGCAGCTTGGCAAAGTGACACGCTCACTTTTGATTATTTTGGTAGAGTTATCTGTCCCTGTTTTGGTGTTCGAGATATTTCAAATGATTAACGCACAACCTATATCACCACAGAAATGTGTATGTGTTTGGCACAGCTGCTTACGTTTTGTAAAATAATAATAATAATTATTATTATTATTATTCCGGCATTTATTTTGTTCTCATTGGCGCAACCTTCATCCAAATACTCGAACACGTGACCTGACATATATTGAAAACATATTACTGAACAAATAATTTACAATCAAATGACGTTGCATTAAATTGGAATTTGAATTGTGCATTACTAATAAGGTTTGCATATCAGTGTCAATGTTCAAAATTTTTGCTCAAGAGTACGTTCGCTGCAGTGCTTAGTGTTAATGCAATGCTCAAGAACATACTTCACTATATAATTTTAAAAAAGGAAAACATTAATATTTCGTATTTCTCATAACAGGAGAAAGGGGATTGCAATTGAATTGAGTGACACTCCGTTAAAGGCTGAACAAATGTGAAAAACAGAAGTGAGGCTGAGCCATAATTAGGTTCATCCTTGGTCTGAGCAATTGGTTTGAAGATGTCATCATACCTGCTGAGTTATCTCTCACTTTTTCTTCTCTTCATCTGGATAACTAATGCATATTATATAATGAGAGGAAACTTCAGAACATAATGTCTGAAGTATCTGTGTGATATCATGAAAGTAAATGTATCACTAAATCCAAAGACAAAAAATATATAAATTTATAGCTTATTTTAGCATATTTGATGTGTAAGTCATCAAGAGGGCAAGAGGGAAAAAAACACACACACACACACACACATTAGGTGTTTGGAATTTGAAATATTTAGAAATCATTTTTCATCAGCTGGTTAAATTTCATCTCAGGCTGACTATAATTTCACAATATCATATTGTGCTTTTCACCATTTGTCAGAAAAGGTCTTTCGCTTGTGGAATAACCCATTTATTAAGTCAATAAATGACCAATATGGTCTGAATGTGGTTGTAAAATGTATTTGGTGTATTTCGCTCTCATCTGTGTCCTTTTTTTTTTTTTTCCTCGTCAGATGACGTCTACCGAAGAAAACGATCAGAGCGGGAGTACCAGCAGAAAGTAGCGGATGGTTTGATAGTTGCAAATGAGCCGGCGACCAAGTGAACGATGCTTGTGTGGACTTTGACGCGTTTCATTATGGACACGTCCTTGAAATTTTGCCACAGTATCACAAATCCGTGAAGTTATGGGAAAATCATGCACATTTTATTGTTTATTTGCATTTTACATTTGAAGTAAATGACATCTTGTTCATCAAAATTATGCTTGATCTGGCTTTCAATACAAAATAGCACCTGCCAAGACCAACAGAATGATATTCTTGTGTTATATATTTATAAAATATTGCATCCTATGTTGACAAAGAACTGATTTTCTGTCATAACTTGATGATTAAACAGTGATGTTTATGGATTCTTTTGAATAGTATAAATCAGCAATTAGCTATATGATTGCCGAACTGATTGACTCATGATCGAAAAGCACAATTTCAGTTGTACCATCCGATTGGCAGACTGTGCAGGCAGATGAAGCTGTAAGGGTGCTTCCACAGCTGGATGGGGTTCCCCTCCAGTCTCACCTCGTTCAGGTTGCTTCGGATGTAGTAACTGCTGTTGCCTTGGCAGAACGTCTCATCTGTTATTGTTTTGATCTTGTTGTTCTGCAGGAGACACGCAAATGAAATAACAAAGCCACAGCTGACGTAGAAATGGTGGCAACGTTGTGTAAAAATGCGGTTCTCGTATTCGATTACTCTGGAACCTTCTAAGTCAGTCATCATCTGTTCCGGGATCCATCTGAAAACAATGTTTTCCCCAAACAGATATTAGGGATGAATGACTTTGGAAAATAATCTAATTACGATATTTTTTCAAAATCCCCTTCCCCTCAATTTTTTTTTTTTTTTAATTTATTGACTACAAAAACAAGCAATCTGGAAGTCTGTATTGATGATTCTGATTCCAATTCCTGCTTTTACCTCCATATCTCAAGGCACTACTGTATTCATAATGACTGGATAAGCATCGGGCCTCCAAATGCCAAAACTCCTGGACCAGGACCTCCCAATGGTACAATTCAAAGGGGAAGTCACCCCCCCCCCCCCGCACAAATTCTTGTCTTCGCATCTGTTTGCTGAAGCTGAGCTGTGATTGGTTTCTACCTAAGCAACTGTGATGTCATCTTCAGTGGACAGCAAATGACAAAATGGCCGCCCCCTGAGTCCTGACTGTCAAGGCGCTATCTGTGACCCCTGCACGATCTGTGACGCACATGCCCAGAAGATCGCCCATCTTGGATCTCTAACTACGGCAACCACACTCGAACAAAATACCTTTTATATGCCTACACGATAAAATAGTACAGTTTCATAAAAACATGATGCAACATTGAAAACAATTTAGATGTTTGATGCATTTTAAAGTAACTAAGTAAGTAGCTCTTAATCCTATATGTTTTAAAGATGAACGTGCAAGTGTCAAAATGGCAACCTCATATTGATCGAAATGGCTGGAAATTGCTTCATAACCCATTTTCCACAAATGTAGTATAAATCAAAATGTAATGTTTAGACTAGTGAGGTTACATATAACATTATTGTCAGTAAATGTTAAAGGTTGACTTCCTTTTAAGTGCCATTAGTCTTAAAACGCTCCACTGTACACGAACTTACATGTAGATGCACAATGCAAAGAGACTCAGGAAGATGAGGGACAGCTGTCAGCTCGTTGTTTCCAAGGTAAAGATATGACAGTCTTGTGAGTTTCTGCAACAAAGATCCTTTGTTTATTGATTAGTTTTTTGTTTTGGTTATACACTACACAATTGAAGCCCTTATATTTACTGTATTAATGCTGATACGTGGGTTTTGTACGGTTGCTACCTTGAACGCGGTGGACTTTACACCTTGTGTCGTAAGCTTGTTGAAGTTGGCGTTGAAAGTCATCAGCCTGGCGGGAAGCGCGGGCAGTTTAGTCAGCCTGTTTTCTGAAAGATTGAGCTCCTCCAGATTCGCGAGTCTGGAAAAAGCTCCGTCCTCGATCTCCGTGATGAGATTCCAACTGAGGTCAATTCTTTTCAAAGTGGCTGGAAAAAATGGAGACAAGCTTTGGAAACTAGACAAAGTGCAATTTCTGGCGAAATTGCGTGGGAATGCTGAAAGCGGAATGCCAATAGCTGAATGCTTCTGCAGTAAATTGAAAGATAAATTATACGAAAATTGCAAAGTTTTAATTGAAATTGAAAGAGCTGGTAATGATGATAAGTTGTATGTATGGAAGTGCGCCTAGAAAGTGGGACTTCAAATGTCAATGTCAAAGTTCAATGTCAGTCCCATTGAAAATGAATGAGGAAAAGTTGATATTTAACGTCAAATTGTGTGAGTACTGAAAGTAACTTGGAGTCAGACGATATATATACCCCGGAATACATGAATTTTTGAAGCAGGTTGAAGTTTGAACGGTGTAAATCGGAAGTATTATGTGAGAGTTGTTTTTCGGCAAAAAAGTGAGGAGAATACACATCCAAATAACATATGTGCACGCTTTCAGCATTCCCACAATAAAGAAAAAATCACTCGAGATGAGGAATTAATTAAACAAAAAAAAACAAAAAAAGAAGAGCGTTTGCTTACTGGTGTCTGCAAAGTCATTATTGTTGATTTTGGTGATTTTGTTGAAGCGTGAGTAGAGATAAGCCGTTTCCTTTGGCAACGCTGGCACTTGTGACATTTCAGGAGAAACCTCCTCACAGTAGACAGAGCCGCTCAGGCAAACACACAGTAAACATGTTGGCATGTCTGTTAATGAGGAAAACACAACAGTCGATGAATGTTCACGGATTTATTTATTTTTTTGTAGTAGTAGCTAAAAGTGCACTAAACAAACATTTAGGACAAGGACACTTGATCGTCCCCCCCCCCCCCCCCCCCCCCCCCTCATTACATAATATGGACTTTAGTTAGTTGCATTCACAAATGTGGATAAATTCCTTTTTCAAGTATTGCATAATCAGCTTCCAAATGACTTTTGGAGCAACTTCACCAATGGCTTCTGGAGCGACATCTCGGTCTGTATCCGGAAGGATGTCATCATGCACGTCGTCACTCTATGAAAAGAAGTCAATCCTCACAATCTCACTTTTCCCAAGTTATGTTTCATCGTGGTCACTCTTCCAAAAAACATTCACTTTTTTTTTCTTTTTTTTTAAATCTTACCTGCATTGCTCCTCCTTTCTTTGATTCATCTCCCCCTGCGAAAGACAACGTCCACAAGAGCGCTGCAGAAAGGACGATGAAAGTCCTTAAAAGCATCATTGTGCTTTCTGAAAATGAGAAATCTGCTGTGTTCGAAGCTGAACTGCATGAGAACTGGAAAATGTTCCACCCAGATTTTTTTTTATTAAGCTGCCCGCCTGTTGAGCAAGAGAAGAACATTAACTTTAACTCAATAGATGCTGTTTACTCTTTTGGGGGTCATTTTTTCCCCCCCTAACCAACCAAAAATAAAAACTTTAATCTGTCTGGCTGCATCCCACATTGCCAAAACATGTTTTTTTAATTGAAAACTGTGACAAACGTTTGTGCTCAAGGGCCACATCTGATTTTTAAACAGTGATTTTTGGGCCAAATCATGCAGAGATGGGGTGAAATAGAAACGTGTTGGCTCATTTACTCCCAAAAACATATAAATACGTTCTATTTTAAATGTTTTGTGTCCCAAAGACGTATTTATACGTTTTTTAAAATGTTTTATTTATTTATTTTGTTATGCTAGGGCATACAAAAGGCTTTGATTAAAGCCTCTCTACTTCAGAGAATGGTTGAAGCAATGGGATTTATCACAAACACGGCCAGCAGATGGCAGTAGAGTATAAGAGATCAAACAGGGTCATGTTAAAACAAGCTGATTTCCCCACAGTTCTAAGCTGAGTTGTGAATAATGATTAAACTTAGCTGTATTCTAATGCTAATTGATGCAAAACGGAAACAGTTGGAAACATACTTTTTTTTTCCTGATGAAAGAAGAGACTCTAGTCTTTCTTTTAGTCGGTTCCATGTTTTTATGGCAATAGAACACAATATTCCGTGGGACTTGCAAAATCAGTCAAAATCCAGCCGGGAGCAAAGGGGGTTGCTTTAGTGAAAATGGCAGGGAGTCAATGAGTTCATTGTGTATGCATAGTGTAGAGTACATTTAAAATACTTTATTTCAACTCATTACTGACATTTTAGAGTATATTGGCTGATATTTTAAAGACCCACAGATGCCCATTAGAGGACAAAGGATGCACTAAACCTCACAAAAAAAACAAAGAGATTCTCTTTTTTTTTATACCAGAAAAATGTTTCTCGTTTCTCTCTCTCTCTCTCTCTCTCTCTCTCTCTCTCTCTCTCTCTCTCTCTCTCTCTCTCTCTCTCTCTCTCTCTCTCGCTTTTGTAATGCCTTGAAAGATATATAACAAAAGAAATTGCTTTTGCAAAAGAAACACACTGTGACACTGGCTCACCACATGGCTCAAGTTGAACATCAGTTGTTTTTTTAAATATGCCATTTGGACTCAGAATCAAAAGAGCCTTTATTGTAATTGTATACATTTGGTGCTCATTAAGAGGAAGGATCAAAGGGAATGTAATTTTAGGGGGTGCTCAAGAGCTCTTAGATCTTTTTACATAATATTCAATAATCACTGTAATGGGGTATATGCCACGGAAGAGGCTGGACTGTTTTTGCACATCAGTTTGTTTCCGGTTCAGTTTGCGACGTGTGGGCTGCGTCCAAAAATACTTGTGCTTCCGACTTTGTGCCCCTCGGTTGCGTGTTTGAAATCACATCTACCGTGGCATATAACCCATTGCTCAGTACGGTGAACGAGTGGTCAGCGCATCTCTCTCACACTGAGATCCGGGGTTCGAATCCAGGGTCAGGCTTTCCTGTGTGGAATTTGCATGTCCTCCCTGTGCTCGTGTGGGTTATGTTTGCGACTCTCACTTTCCCAAAACATGCTTCTTAAATTAATGCTATAAATTCTCAAGATTAAATCTGAGTGTGAACAGTTGTTGTCGATATGTGACCTGAGATTGGTCGGCGACCAGTCCAGGGTTTACCCCACCTCTCACACATTGAAAGTCACCCTTGAACCTAGTGGGTATGGAAAATGGATGGATGCATGGGTGTTACTACTACACTTAGGAGAGCTAGAATATACATAGTAAGTGTTGTTTTTCTGTCCATGCATCAGGGGGCTGAAATGTCCTCCGATTAAATCAAAACCATAAATTGGTTTTTCAGTCACCCCAAAATATTAAATAACTGCTTGCTGACCACAATATATTTGCTGTGACAATAAACAGCCTCACTTAAGATACAAAGACAATAGTAAAACTAAAAATGACGTTTATGTAACAAGCGACTTTGTCTTGTTACATTAGCAGTCGAAGAACAATAATAATAAAAAAAAATACATCGTGACAAGGTCGACAATTCTACGACTGATTTCTATGTATGATGTTTCTTGTCATGAGCCTCGTAATGTCTTACGTAAGTGAGGCAGATGTGTGGCGAAAAAAAAAAGAGGAAATGCAAGTAGCGGTATAACGGAAGTGGTCGCCCCTGAGATATACGCCGAGCGCGACTGGAGGACGGAGGCATTAAAACGTCTAACAGAGAGTTGCGAATAATCAGGATTAAAAGTCGCCAACATTGTAAGTGTGTCCAGCTCAGAGCTGATGGTTTTTCATTTTCTATCGTAGCTGTAATCACTGTCTAATGTGCCGATGCCGATTTATGACGCGTGTTTTTTTCCCCGTCGCGGCCAATTGGATCCTTTTTGAGGAGCCATCATATAACGGTACAGCCTAGCTTGGGCTTCGGCTAACTAGCATTAGCATTAGCGCCATCTAGCCCGCAAATGCTACTGCTAGCGGTTAGCTCGCCGGCTAACGACATAGCCACCATTCCGATGCCGTGACACTTTGTTCTGACAGGGGATAGCCAGCCTTAGCGGGCCGTGTTGTGTTAGAAAGCGGTCGAAAAAAACGTTTTCTTCCAAAAAATAAATAAATAAATAAATAAATGATGCCACCGCTGTGCCTTTCAACCCCACACCCAAGCAGCGCCGTGCGTCGTCACCTCCCTGTTTTGGAACATGAATTGCCAAAAACGTAAATGCGTTTTTTTTAATTTTTTTTTATTTTTTATTTTTAAATCCACCCTTATTTCTGTGGCCTAGCAGCTAACGGGACGTTGTAGATATATATTTGATACATCAGCCGCCGCGCTTAGGTGAACGACGATTGACATCATTTTCGATCACGTTAGCTTTTTGTTTCGATTATTAAATTCTCTATGTCGAAGGAAATGAATGAAACCGATTTACGTCGTTAATATCAGGTAACAAAATGTGTCATTACGCTAGCGCCGTTAGCAACAGTAGCTGTGGACAGCGGTGGGAAGGATTCGGATTCTTGCAGAAATTCTTTCATTTTTTTAATGGTAAATGCTCATGAGCACGTCATGCGTGTTATTTGCTACTTGAAAGCCGTCGATGCAAGTAGGCAATTGTTGACAAGCATTTATTTATTTTTTGCCTAAATGGAGCTAACAGACGGGATTGGGAGACCGCTTGTAATTAGCTTGGAGCTAACCTCAGCAAATGCAAGGTTGACCCACTTGCCAAGGGGCCCAGTTTGCGGCGCTCATCTGCACTCTTCGACCTCATGCAGTCTTTTTCTCGGATGATATTATAGCCGTTACTGGACACGTTTCCCAACATTCAGTTGGAAATATTTAAAGATTTCTGGAAATCAGAGCTTCCCAACCTTTATTGAGTTAAGCCACAGATACGATACATGAGCGAAATCTTAACGCACACCACAAAACAAAAAGGGCACAAATAGCGATACACAGGTAGGCACCTTCTGCCCTCTAATGGAAAAGCATTTAATTGGTATACCTGTCATGTAACGTGTATAGTGTCAGAATCATTATTGGCTGCGGGGAATTTGGATAAAAAAAAAATAAAAAAAAGCCACAATAACAAAATACACAATTAGGACATACATACAATCATACAGGGAGTCGTGAAGTAATATAAAATGCTCAGTATTAAATGTACATTATTGGTAATCAATGATTTTGGAACTAATGCGTCACATCATACTGGTTACGAATCACCCCGGCATCTTCTGATTATCTCGACATGACTAACCCTGTCTTCTGTTGTGCATCCTGTGGTCTAGAAAATGGATAAGAACGACCTGGTACAGAACGCCAAGCTGGCCGAGCAGGCCGAGCGCTATGATGACATGGCTGCAGCCATGAAGAGTGTGACGGAGCAAAGTACGGAGCTGTCGAACGAGGAGCGCAACCTTCTCTCGGTCGCCTACAAGAACGTGGTGGGGGCGCGCCGCTCGTCCTGGCGCGTCATCTCCAGCATCGAGCAGAAGATCGAAGGCAACGACAAGAAGAAGCAGATGGCTCGCGAATATCGGGAGAAGATCGAATCGGAGCTGCAGGAGATCTGCCACGATGTGCTGGTAAAGGCCGGCCGACGTTTCCCGTGCGATTTTCGGCCATCCGTTTGCGCAACTTGACAATCTCGTCTGCTGCTTTTCAGGGGCTACTGGACAAGTACCTTATTGTCAATGCGGGGAGTTCTGAAGGCAAGGTGTTCTATCTGAAAATGAAGGGCGACTATTATAGATACCTGTCTGAGGTTGCATCCGGAGATGCTAAGAAGGGTAAGTAAGGAGATGATGATGATGATGATGATGACTGCAACATTGCCTGTTACCTTGGACAGTGGTGATAGCAACTTTGATTTATTTGTGTTCATTTATGGCATTTTTCTGTATGACTCAATGTGACAAAAAACAACAACATATACTTCTAACCACATTTTTATGTCTCCAGATACTGTGGATAATTCCCAGCAAGCGTACCAGCAAGCTTTCGACATTAGCAAGGGGGATATGCAGCCAACACATCCCATTCGGCTTGGCCTGGCCCTCAACTTCTCCGTCTTCTATTACGAGATCCAGAACAACCCCGAAAAGGCCTGCAGTCTGGCAAAGACGGTGTGAACTAAAAATAGATTTCTTTATTTTTTTTCTGGGAAAACTTTTGATATCTAACTTTGAGATGTAACATATAAAAACACCCTCACTGTAGAATCAAATAAGATACAACATAAGAGCTAAAGAAAATGTGCGATTTAATTGAAATTCGATTACAATTTCAATTATTACGCTCCACAGTTCAGCAGCAATCGGCATAATCGTAAAAAAAAAAGGATTATTAATAGTAATTGTTTAGTTGTTTGAATTTATACAGTTTCACCTTTTTGTTTATTTTAAAATAACTAATTTAATCTATTTTGTTTAATCCAAAAGGAACTTTCATAATTATAATTTTTTTTTATTTGTCTTAATATTTTTTACATTTAAATATTTTTTGGTTTTGTACCAAAAAATAAATGATCGTCCTTATCATGATTTCAGTTATTACTAAAATAATAGTGATTCATATTTTCTTCATAATCGAGCAGACCTAGCTGAAATACAAAACTGCTACAACAATACAAACAAGATAACACTTGCAAATGCATGATCATGTCATTCTCTGCCAATTACATTATTAGCGTTGTTGACAATGGTGTAATAATGAGCTGTATTAGTCTACAACTACATGACAGTATTAGACAATATCTGTGTCAATGTAGTTAGCCTTTAGTATGGCACACAATAATTTTTACTCATACAACAAATATAGAAAATATCAAATAAAACAATGAAGGGTGTAAGAAACGTATAATGCTGTAAGAGGGTGCAATGTCTAACTTCGACCAGCCGATGACCGTGTTGGCCTTACAAGAGTCTCATGAGGAAAGACTCATTCCAAAAGCGAAAAAGAGCCCTGCACAATTATTGGAACAGGGTGTGATGGCGAAGACAAATATTTTTGGTAACACGGTGCACAAGTGAAAGTGTGAAAGTGTGATTGCTTGTGGTCACGCCCATTTCCACAATCTTTGATCAAGCACAGGTGGAAAAACAGTGAAACGCTCTATCACCGCAATTTCGTATCTGGTGGTTGTCAGTATTTGCATGTGTTGTTTTTTAACAATTGATCTTTAATCATGTCTCATGTTTTTTGAAACATCTCTGAATTGACTTTGAACTATTTTGTGGCATTTTCAGGCGTTCGACGAAGCCATCGCTGAACTCGACACTTTGAACGAGGACTCTTACAAAGACAGCACCCTGATCATGCAGCTACTAAGGGACAACTTGACTGTGAGTCTGATCTGCCCCGTGCCATTTTCACCTCGCGAAGGTTTGAAGGTTTGACGTGACAAACTTCCAACTGCGCTTCTTTTCTTGTGTGTTTGCAGCTGTGGACATCAGAAAACCAGGGAGATGAGGGCGAGACTGGCGAAGGGGAAAACTAAAAGAATTGCACTGTTAATCCACCTACACTCTTATCTTTAAAAAAAAAAAAAGCAAAAAAAAAAAAAAAAAACACAGACAGCTTATATACATCCACCCACCCCTCCCTCCACTCCATCAGCCCCTCCCTCTTCTGTATGACAAGCAGCCTGAATTGCTCCTGACCAACTAGTTTACCCCTCTCAGTTCACTGCGAGGCGACAGGGTCATTTTCAGTTGTTAGTACGTTCAGTCACTTTGTAGAAAGTTGTATTGTTTTCATTAGCTTTGTGTGCACGTTTGTGGGGCGCGAGTGAGAGTGTAAAAGATATTTTGAGTGCGAGATCTTGGGGGGGAGGGAGGGTTGTGAATTTTAAGCGTCTTTCCAAATTCCTTTGTCCCGGCTAGTTTGTGTCTCATTTACCCTCCCCCCCATCTTTTTTTTTTTGTTTTTGTTACTTTTATTATTGTGATTCAACATGGTATTTACAGGTTTTATTGTATGGATCTTATTGTATGGTAATGAAACTGGCAAAACACTGTGACGTGTTCCATTTTTTGCTTTACAACCCGAAAAAAAGCAGTTTGCGTTTTGACTTTTTTTTCCCCCGGAAACGCGTACAGTCCCGCATTCAACTTAACTGCAATTCTGCTGTGGGCTCATACAGAACGGAGGCAAGGCTGTATTGTGACACTGACATCCGAGAGTCATGCGCCGCCGCTGCCATGTTCACAAATGGAAGGGACCCCCTTTCCAATGATCCATGTTCGTATTCAGATGTTCAACATTTACAAGGCTTCCCTCCGCTTTTACAAACTTGAGTGTAGATTGGCTTTGTAGTTTGACTTCACTGTTCGAGTGATGCTTAATGTTTAATGTGGCTGCGGAGTATTTTGCAACATCGACTATCACGTGTATGTAATACCGAAAGAAATCTTCAGTTGTTTAAAAAAATGTTTGACCTCACTGTGTCAATCTTGCTTGCAAAAATTCCTCTCTTAAAGTGGTTGTTTTCGCAACAACAAAACACCTTGGTGTCTGCCCTAGCCTCTTTATTCTTCTTTTTTTTAAATATTGGTGTAGGAGTTGAGATAAAACAAAACTCATTAAGTGTTCGAGCTGACCGATCACCTCCTAAATCACGCGAAGGTGCCATTTTCATCTCATTTGAAACGAAGCTCAGTGTCACAATACCGTGTTTATCACCACTACATTCCACATATTGTAGTTGAAGACACCATTCCACTTTATTATGCTGTTTCTTCTGACAATGCGCAGAGAAATTGAAATGTTCTGTTCATTAAAAAGAAAAAAAAAAGTCAATTTCATTATGCTTGATGAAAATGCAGTTAGTGAATGTGGAACGAAGCCTGTCTGTATATCTGGTATTTACTTGCTTTGTTTTTACTGACAAGTCTTATGGCTTAAAAAAAAAAATGCTTCTGTAACAGTCTATTACCCAGTGCACACACGTGGTTGTGAAAATTTTAGAATAGTTCGAAAAAGCAATGATGACTTGGAGATAAACAATGGTTGGTGTAACTCTAGCTTTGTGTTTATGTATCTTAAAACCATTCTAGTTTCACTATACATGTAATACATAGGAACGTGTCAAAGACCATTCAGTGAAATAAAGTTTCGTTTAAGATAAATCAATTGTCATTTTATAATGTGGTCAAACTGATCTTTGCTGTGAACCGAAAAAGTCGGTTTTGCGAGAACTACTTTCCGTCGCGGAGGAGTCGGCCATATTAGTTCTCGGGTGAAGTGAAGTGGCATCGAGGACTGATTGCAGGTGTTCCGCCGCAGCAATTAAACGAAAAGAGGCTCCCGGCTTTTGCGAAATTTGACCACACCGACTCCCTCAACGATCTGTGAAACGTTTAATGTTCAACGCAATCCAACTGTTTGGATGTTTAAAAGCTGTAAGTAACAGCACATGTTGTAGTTTATCGTTTTATTTGCGACTTTAGACGCTCCAAACCACTTACGCGTTAAGTATCGATGGAAGTATGCGCTTGTAGCCATTTAGCTAGGCCGTGATATTGTATGAACACCGAACATTTTTAAAAAAAAATTAATTTGGAGAAAATATTGCTCGTGTTCTTATTACCTTTGTCATTAGCCGAAACCTAGCTTTAAACTTTAAACTAGATCTTTATTGTCAAAGTTTACTTTTGTTGTTTTTGGTCAAGATGTTGTCAGGACTGAGTTAAAGTAGTTTAAAGTCCTACTCAAACTGTCGTTTAGCGTTGCCAGAACACAATGTTTATGATTTATGAACCACGTCAAGATACAGTTTTAGAGATGTTGAGGGATTGTTTGGCTTCCATCACATGTACATTTCTGAATTAGGTCAGCATCAAAGTCAAGTCAGCCATTGGTGTTTGTTATTCCTGGTTAAAAAAAAAATGGTTGGGGGGTTGTGAAAATAGTTTTTGATGAGGAAAAGATGTCTGCCAGGCAGCTCATGGTATGGTAGGCAAAGGGGGCGAAGGGGGGTAAAAAATGACACAAAACATAATTTTGATATCACCAAAGCAAGTCTTACTTTAGGCTACATGTAACTTTTTTTATGTGACATCTTTTTGTGTCATCAAAGCTTCTCCTTTGACTGTTTGTGGCAGTTAAATAGGTGTTTACTTTTCCTTGACCTAGCCATCAACAATGAACAGCAGCGGACCGACCTATCCCCTTGCCTCTCTCTATGTTGGCGACCTGCATCCGGATGTTACAGAGGCCCTGTTGTACCAGAAGTTTTCCCCCGCTGGGCCCATCATGTCAATCCGTGTGTGTCGTGATATCATCACACGGAGATCCTTGGGATATGCCTACATCAACTTCCAGCAACCAGCTGATGGTGAAGTTGCATTCTTCTTCGCCTTTTTTGTGTGTGTTTTTTTTTAAATTATTTCCCTGATACAAAAAAAACAAACAAACACACATTTTGGTGAGTGGGCACGACCCCTAATGGCCTCCCTGTGTAGAAAGGTCTGGGTGGCATAAATTTTAAGCAGGTCAGGCCTACTAATATTATCTAATAGCTTTTTTTCAAAATCAGTCTCTAGGTAATGCTTAAAGCACGTCCCATGGGTCTTAAAGGTGCAGTCTGCCGGTTTCACTCAGGAAAATGCACTTTTTAAATACAGGATTTAAACAAACAAACTACTTCTCAATTTACAGATCTGGGCTGTTCTTCACATGTGGGGGTGATTTTGTCCTAAACGCCCACACACCCAGCCTGTATTTTGCCATTTTGTGTTTGTTTTTAAACAGTGGGACGTTTCTGTGGAAAGACAGTGTTTTCACCCCTCCAGCCAATCACAGAGTGGGGGGTGGCGCGTCGCAAACGGGGCCAGGCGAACGTGTCGGCTGCGTGACGTCACTCCCGCGGCAATTTGAAAGCACGCACTGATTTTTTTTTTCTTCACTCACTCATTCACACACGTAAGCTTCTGTGAGTCATCACCATTTGTAATCACCATTTGAAAATAGGTCATTTGAGTGACATTGAGAGACAATTGAAAAGATGAGAAAACAAGCTTTTTGTGAAAAGATTTTCCCCACAATATGACTTTGAGACTAATATTTTTTGTTTTGTGACGCTCTGTGATTTAGGTTTAACGTGACAAAGACTTTGATCATTCAGGTCATCCTTCATAACGGTTTCATCAGATTCCATCATGTTTCATTGTAATTTCATACACCGGCAGCCCCTTAACAAGAGATACAATGCTGCCATCCGCTGGCCATAGTTAGTGGGTGTTTTTGATTTCACAACCCATTGACCAGGCTGCGCTGCACTTGGACGTTGCACTGCCCATCGATTTATTTATATATATATATATATATATATATATATATATATATATGTGTGTGTGTGTATGTATATGTTAAAAAAAAAGAAAAGAAAAAACATTAGTTGACATTATTTAGCGTTTATGACGGCATACATCGTGATTTTATTAATTATTAAATGCTTTTGGCAGTCAAAGAGTTGATGTCACAAAGGCATCCCAGAATGGATGTTGCATCTGAGGAAGGGTGCAGCCCTGAAGTGATCACACAATGACAGAAGTATCTAAACTCTCTCTAAAAATAAATCGAATTCAAATCGTTGCAAATTAAACCAGACTTTCTCTGTGGACTTTTGTATAAATATAAGCACTGAATTCTTAACCAAACTCTTTGCAGTGATTGTTATTTTAGTCAAATATGTGTTGATCTTTTTAGCGGAGTGCGCCTTGGATACAATGAACTACGACGTTCTCAAGGGACGGCCAATCCGAATAATGTGGTCTCAGCGCGACCCAGGCCTCCGCAAGTCTGGCGTAGGCAACATCTTCATCAAGAACATGGATGACACGATTGACAACAAGGCATTGTACGATACCTTCTCAGCCTTCGGCAATATTTTGTCCTGCAAGGTGAGTGCTGGTGTTACGACAGCGGTTTGCGTTTTGAACTGATTGAAGTTGATATGCTCAAAGTGTGAAGTGCCGTGTTTCCTCAAGGTGGTTTGTGACGAGAGGGGCTCGAAAGGCTACGGCTTTGTCCATTTTGAGACTCAGGAAGCTGCAAACCGAGCCATTAAGACCATGAATGGAATGCTGCTGAATGATAGAAAAGTGTGAGTACATCAATATATTGATCTGTTATGTTCCTAAAAACAGTCAAGTGATGAAGATTGAATAATGGTGCATGTAAGATAGCGCCATTTCCGGACTACAAGGTGCTACTGATTTTAAAAACTGCAACATCTAAATTTAGCCATAACAAATATACACGCTAGGGGTACACCGATCGATCAGTCAGCCAATTTATCGGCCCAGTTTTCCTTAATTTTGCAGCATCGATGATCGGCCGATCCCTTAAAAATAAATCAATCTTTTTTTTTTTTTTTCTTTTTTTTTTTATTAATAAACTGAACTTTTCCACCGATCTCACCTCCTTCCTCAACTGTCATACGTCATTTCAAATGCTGAAGTAGCAACAATTACCCCAAAAGACTTCTTTCCACCTTGAGGACAATTTATATAACTGTTTTTCTCCACGAGGGGATTTTGAGTGCATTGTTGTCTGCCACAGTTTTGTCGGCCACTTTAAGTCCCGCAAGGACCGAGAGCAGGAGTTCGGCAGCAAAGCTATGAAATTCACCAACGTCTACATCAAAAACTTTGGTGAAGACTACACTGATGACAATCTAAAAGATGTCTTCTCTGCATATGGTAAGAGTGAAACTGTGTAAATCATGTTTTTGCCACAACTCAATCATTGAAATGTTTTTGCGTGCGCCTTCTTTCAGGGAAGACACTGAGCGTACGCGTGATGAGGGATGAGCGCGGTTGCTCGCGTGGATTTGGCTTTGTGAACTACGCGAACCATGAGGATGCGCAGAAGGTATGTTGTCAAGTTTGTGCTGAGAGAAACGCACAACAGGAAGCTAAAGTCAAGTCATGGTTTTGTTTTTGCCAGGCGGTGGATGAGATGAATGGCAAGGAAGTCAACGGGAAGTTCCTCTACGTTGGACGGGCTCAGAAGCGGCTGGAGCGTCAGGGAGAGCTCAAGCGCAGGTTTGACCAGATCAAACAGGACCGCATCCAACGCTATCAGGTAGTGCTCGTAACAATGGCAACTACTAACAGTTTTGCTAATTCAGACGTTAACTGCTTCTGTATCCGATTTGTACAGTCAAGTTTGCCTAACCTTGTGTTTATTTATCACTGGTATCTTCTGTACAGCAGTTAACGTCACATATTTGTCTATTGGCTAGAGCAGGGGTCCCCAACTAAATTGGCAAGAGGTCCACTAATTCGATCAGCCCAATTGACCTGGGTCCGGACATGAAGAACACCCAACTGCAAGAATTTCATTTTCTGCTTTTATTCAATTGTAAACATGTCAATTAAATGACAAAAAAAAACTTCAATTTCTTAAATAATTCAACTTATTTTGAGTCTATTGTTCAAACATTTTTAATTAATGTATTTAATTGTTAAATCTTTCAAAGAAGAGTCCCCATCGCTACAATTTTTGCAACAATTTTCACATAATTTCCTTTCTCTTTCAGCATTTCCTTTATGGCCAAATATATGTCCTCTACTCTCGTATATGAGTTTTCAAAACTGTGATACCCAAAATGTCCTCTATAAATGTTTTAGTCTCCTCTGGATAGAATCGAACATACACCAAAAGCTGAGGATTGTCACTTACATCAGTTGATTGATTCATCCGCAGCTAATGCAATACACCGGGCACTTTGGATTGGATCTGCACATCCTCTGCAGCTCTGCTTGTTGTTGTTTTGGATGACAAGGAAATTTGACGGACCTTAAGTTGCTCTCTGTTCTCTTCAAATAGCGTGTCCGCCATTGCTTCCAAACATTCCTCGACCATTTCCGAGTCATTAAAAGGATTTATGTGTTGCGCCCAAAATCCACTGCACGCGTAGGGAGCACTTGTACGTAGGCAGACACACGGGGCTCGTAGCGCTCGGTGCCGGTAAAATTAAAGCATACGCCTCAATCCATTCATTTTTCAGTGTCTACTTTTCTGACTTTTGACAACCCCATACTTCATCACGTTTGTCGTGAGAATGTGTGCACCTCGAAAAACAAACCAAAACTTTGTGAGCTTACTGGACCCCGGGTCAAGCATAACTGCCCTCTCGCGTGCATATACAAAAATGGCGTATCTGTAAAACTGAATATATCAAGTACATATTCTTGGAGGTCCGGATGAAAGTGTCTTGGGGTCCGGATCTGGACCGCGGTCTGCCATTTGGTGACCTCTGGGATAGAGGGACAACCCCGTTTCTCCCCAGAGTCAAGTTACAAAGTAAAATAATTAAAATCATTTAAAAAAAAAACCCAAACGGTTAGAAACCAATAAAATTGTGTGACAGCCAGTGCTGTCAGTATCGAATATTTATTTTTAGAATCGATTCGTCGGCTAGTTGCATTCATTTTTAATTTTGCATTGAAGTGTACAAGAGCATTTTTTTGAGTGATTTACTTTATACTAACCAGTGTTTGGTGTTTATTTCATACTTTGTATTCGTATAGCAATTTAAAAGAGAAAGGGGGAAAAAAAAGTGGTGGGGGTGGATTGATGATGTGCTATGTTACTGGTTCAGGCATTGTTTTCCAAAGTAAAAACAGATGTTTTCAAATGTCTTATTTTGATTAAACACTGAAGATAATCTGTCTTCTTTCTTGAATGACTACAGAAATCTGTGGACAATTACTGTTGATATGCTGAAGTCAGAGAATTTGGACAATTTTAAATTAAAATATGGCTCCAAATGATGACTCGATTATTAAAATAGTTGTCGATTAATTTGATAATCGATCACTTGTCGATTAATCGATGAATTTTGACAGCTGAAATGCAGCTGGTCACAGAGACAGTCACATGACTTGTTCTCGGTTTACAATTCAGTTACTGACTTTCATAACAAAAATGACAATGTCATAATGATCAACCTTGACCTCTTTCGTATTTCTTTCACAAGTTGGATTTAGTTATTCTTTTAAATGTCCTTTTATTTTTTATTTTTTTTTTCCCTGGATGCTTTGGTTTCTTGATTCAGATTGTTCCATCAGTCACTCTTGTCTGCTTTCAGGGCGTCAATCTGTATGTGAAGAACTTGGATGATAGCATAGATGATCAGAGACTACGGAAGGAGTTCTCCCCCTATGGCACCATAACAAGTGCAAAGGTATGTATTTTTAAGGCACATTTATAATAGTGGGGTCTTGACTTATGAGTTGAATTTGTCCTGTGGCCTGCTTACATCCCAAATCATCTTTTCCCCATTGAAATGAACTACTTGTGTAGGTCATGACGGACGGCTCACAAAGCAAAGGCTTCGGCTTTGTCTGCTTCTCTTCGCCCGAGGAGGCAACCAAAGCGGTGACTGAGATGAATGGCAGAATTATTGCCACCAAGCCCTTGTATGTGGCACTGGCTCAGCGTCGGGAGGAGCGGAAAGCCATCCTCACCAACAAGTACATGCAGAGACTGGCCACCCTCAGGAGCATCAACAGTCCTCTCATCGACTCGTACCATCAGACCAGCTACTACATGACCATGCCGCAGGTATAGGCCACATCACCGATTTTTGTTTTCGAACACAATTCCATGTCAGTATACCAGTGGTGCCATGGTTTGCAAGTTTACTGTGTTTTTGACGACTAGCGATGTGAGCATGCATCGAAAATTGATGTAATGCCGATGTAAAGTGCTTAAAAAAAAATGCATCGATTTAATAAAATAAAAACATGGATTCGCAATGCAATTTTAACAGTCATGCCTTGCACAGTTTTTCATCATTTCTAAAAGGGGACGGACAAATTTTTTTATCGGGCATTTTTTGGTGGTTGCACTGATCAGAATAGACGACTGGATAGCCGACTGCCCAGACACGCCTGTGCAATCTGTTAAAGTCACAGGGCGGCCGTCTTGCCCCTCCCATCTCGCGAGCAGACTACTGTATAAACTATACGGTATACATACAGATGAGACATATACGGCTCGTAGGCACTTAGTATAAGGCTGGGTGCGGGGTGGGGGTTTGTGGCGGGGTGGTAAAAAGTAAAAAAAAAAAAAAAAAAAAAAGTGGATGTATGTACTGCTTTGAAGACCCCCTTTTTCTTTTGTCACTCATTTCCTTATACCCCATTATTAGATTTGTCAGAGGCATCTTTTGTTGAATTACAGTTAATTATTTAATAAAAAAAAAATATATATACAAGTTTCCTCCTGTGAATATCATTACGCATATAAATTATACATGTATTTAAGGTACGTTGTAAAATATCTGAAGTCCTCTTGTTTATGTTTAACAAATTTAAATCATCCTAAATCATGCAGTTTCTAGTTAAGTACTGTCTCAAATGTAATCCAATTTCAATACTGTAAATGTATAGGTTCGTATGTCGAGAAACATTTCTTGGCGGCCTTGTTGCTTCAACAGTCTTGGCCTATCAGCTATCCAGTCATATATTCAGATCAGTGGGTGGTTCTTAGGTTAGATCTTTGTAAGTAATCAGTTGAATGTTTTAAGTTTTGTAAGTGGCTCCTCGTTGACTTAATGAGGCATTTTTTCGCTTGTGGCCACTGCATCAGATGAATTACACTTGCGGTGAAATAGTGTCGCCGTTGTTGTGTCTGATTAGTCCAGTAGAGGGCCTCAATGTTATACTTGTTAAACAGACCTCTGTTTAGTTTTTGTTTGATTTGTCTCAAAAAAGTGCAGCAATAAAAACAACAAAGCAAAGAGGGGGTTGGGGAGTACTGTATAAGATGCAAGTATGAGAAGTGGTAGAAAGAAGCAAAAAAAACAAACAAGTTAGCTCCCCCTTTACATAATTTGAAATCAGAATCTATAAAGTACACATACATGTATTTCAATACATTTTAGAAACTTAAACTTACTGTAGGAAATTTATTGAATGCAGTGAAGTTTTGTAATTATTGCCCCAAACTTCAGCACAGTACTGCAAATAAGGAGAGACTAACGAACAGTACAGTGTGTGGAGAGATTTACTGTCTAACACCCTCTTTGCTTTATTTATTATTGTAACGTTTCTTGAAATTTTACTCTGTATGTATTTAGGTTTCCAGCTAATTTTATCATCAATAATTACCCCCAAAACCTTGATTTCACGAACCCTCTCAATTTCTACCCCATCTACTATAATCTTCACCTGTGTATTCATCGTACAATTTCCAAATACCATTTTTTGTTTTCCGTAAATTTAATAATTTTTTATTGCTATGAAACCATATTTTAATTTGTTCATTTCTTTTGTTATTTCTTCCTGTAATCGTAACATATTATCCCCTGAGTAAAAAATATTTGTATCATCAGCAAATAACACAGAATGTTCTATTTTAGAAACTACATGCATATAATTTATATACAAACTAAAGAGTTTAGGGCCTAATACTGACCCCTGGGGGACACCACAAACTATCCAAACACGATGAGGAATAATCACCCAACTTAACAAACTGCTGTCTCCTACTTAAATAACTTTTTATCCACTCAAGCACACTTCCCCTAATACCATATCGTTCTAGTTTATTTATTAATATATGATGGTTAATAATGGTTAATGTATCAAATGCCTTCTTGATGTCTATAAATACCCCTGCAGAATATTTCTTGTGATCTATAGCATTTGTAATTAGTTCTATTGCTTCTATTATTGCCAGTGTTGTTGATCTATTAGACCTAAATCCGTACTGGTTTTCAGCAAGGATGTTATATTTTTTCCAAAAATGAGTCTATTCTGTTATTGAAGAGTTTTTCCAATATTTTTGAAAATTGTGGTAGTAGAGAAATTGGTCTATAGTTAGTAAAGTAATGCTTGTTCCCAGTTTTATATACTGGTATGACCTTAGCCATCTTCATTTTATCTGGAAACCCACCAGTCTGAAATGATAGATTATATATGTATGTTAAAGGTTTAGAAATTGCCTTAATTAACTTTTTTACTAGTGACATATCAATATCGTTACAATCAATAGATTTTTTTTTTTTATGTTTAATGACTATGTCCACTATTTCTTGTTCCGGTACAGCTTTAAGAAATAAATAATTAGGATTTCTCTCTGGTAAATATTCCTCATAGTTTCCAATATCAAGCATTTGTTTCGCTAATGTAGGTCTCACATTTACAAAAAAAAATCATTAAATCTATTAGCTACTTCATCCATGTTATACGTCTCTACAGTCTCATCAATAAAATACTTGGGCAAACTATAGTCCTTATTACCGTTTCTTATAATATCTTACCATTGTATTTGTATGTTTTAACTGTTGTAAGGTGACCTTGAGTGTCCAGAAAGCCACCTATAAATAAAATTTATTATTATTATTTATTATTATTATTATTATTATTATTAGGGGTGTTAAAAAAAATTCGATTCGGCAATATATCGCGATACTACAGCACGCAATTCTCGAATCGATTCAATAGGCAGCATCATTAACATCCATTTTTGTTGAAAAAATATTCAACAAAACGTCTAACTTTCATACCTTAAGTATGGAAGAATGTTATATTAATGGAACATTAAGCCTTAATATTTGATTTCAATGCTGTTCTAACATGAAAAAGGTTACAACCTGTTTGTTAAATACAGTGGCTCAGTTATAAAACTGAAGTTTCAGATCAATAAAGAATACATTTTCATACAAATCTTACAGTGTACATTGTACAAGTTTACCGAATGGTATTTTCTAAATTTGAGTAAAAAAATCGCAACAATCGCCTTGTAAATTCATATCGGGATTAATCGGTATCGAATTGAATCGTGACCTATGAATCGTGATACAGATCGAATTGTCAAGTACTAGGCAATTCACACCCCTAATTATTATTATTATTATTAAACACTCAAAATTATTATTATTATTTTTTTTTTTTTTTTTTTTTTTATAAGATTATAAAAAGTTAATGTTGAACAAGGACAAGATGTAGATGTTAAAATATAAAGTCATCTTTTGGTTATCAAATGTGTCATTTTGTAAAATAAATAAATAAATGCAAAAATAAATTTAAAGGAATACTTGACTCATTGAGCCATTTGCAGCAGTAAAAAGTTAATATTTTGTCTATAATTAATGTGGTAATGTCATTATTTTTCATGTACAATTAATACCTTTTTAAAAAGTAATTTTTCTACTTGCTGTCGACTGATGATTACGACATGACCTGTGCAGAGGACGTAGGTAACGACCAATCATGGCTCAGTTTACTGACCAAACTCAGAAAACAGGTGAGCCTTGATTGGTCGTGACCTAATTCTTCAGCGCAGGTTATGTCATCATTAGTCGACAGCAAGTTAAAAATTTACCTTTTAAAGGTATTAATTGAACATGAAAAATAATGAAGTTATCAAATTCATTCTGGACAAAATATTAACTTATCACTGCTGAAAATTGTTCAATGAGTCATGTATCCCTTTAAAAAAATCTGGAACTGAAAATTGTATTGAATCAGGCGCGAGTGAATCATGACATGCCAATTTGTGACCACACTTGTAACTCAAAGCACACGTTTTAAATCGTGAGTTCCAAAAAGCTTTGTCAACGTGCATCTGTTTTAGTTTTTTTTGTTTTTTGTACGTTTGATTTGAAATGAGCATTTACCTCGCAGGCTTCCACACGCACATTCTACGAGCACAGTCCTGCCGGCAGCAACATGAGACCAGCGCCTCGCTGGACCGGACAGCCGCCCAGAGTTCACGGTGACGCCATCGTCTTGACCGTTTTGCGCACGTGTTGAAACTCCAAAGGTGACACGAATGACGCTTCGCGTATCCCTCAGGTCCGTACTCGTCCCAATATGTCGGCGGCTCCGCCCCCCGCCCCGGCTCCACTGCCATCGCCACAGTGAGACAGGCGTCCACGCAGGCCCCGCGAATCAGCAGCTCCACACAAAAGACAAGTGGGTACCAGCGTCTGATATCAGTCCCAGGACAGCATTTGGAAATGCACCTTTTTCTTTCAACAGGTAACATTGGAACTCAGACTGCATGCGGGCGAGCCAGCTTGCCCGGCGTGTCGAGGAGCGGCCAGTTTAAGTACTCGGCGGCGGTGCGGAACCCTCAGCCGGTCCTCTCTGTGCCTGCTTCCATGACCAGACTGCAGGTACGCAGCCAAGTTCTGCTCACTTCCCCAACCCTGAAACAAATCGGTACGTTGCTATCTTGACTCGTGAGTTTTGTGTCTTTTGTTGCTCAATTGTTGTTTTTAGTTTGTGTATGTTTATTAGGGATGTAACGAGAGCAGCAATATCGTGATGCCGCAATATTAAAACTGCCACAATATATGTCGTCGCCGTGTCACGATACTCATTCACTGCCAGTCATTTTAGAAAATTGTAAAATTTTCAATACTCACATGATATTACATTCAATAATTATATATAAACCGAATCTACCAAATAACAGAATAGACTCCCTACTTTTTGCCCCGTCCCGTTCTTTTATAATTGACAGTAGAAAAATGTAGGTTTGCCAAAATACAGCCATTTCTCCCATGGACTCTGAAACTGTGTTTATTTCGTATAAAATGGGGCAATGATGTCATCTACCGGTGGTTGGGCATCAGTAAAGTTGTTTCCAAGTTTGATATTTACAGTGGAGCATGCTCAGATTCGCCCCCATTTAGCACCGCTCTAAAAAATATAATTGACAAGTATACTTGTCAAAGGCAGTGAATGAGTTAAAAGCAGCACATCTATTTAAAAAGTCAGGTTGATTTCATCTGTGCAGTTCTAGCACCCTCTGGTGGCTACTTTTTTAGTACAGATTAATTTTCACAAGGTATATTTTGGCCCTTTGATGTTTCAAATCCACATTGATGGTCAGATGACGGGGAATGTAATATGCTTGTGCAGAGTCAATATGCGGATTATAATAATGTGTATTAGCAAGTAACAGCATCAATATAAAGGTTATTTTAGTTTACGAGAGCTAACGAAAAAAACTAAAATTCAAAAAACAATTTCATTAACAAAATAAAATAAAATCGAAAATGCTTTTTTTTTTTTTTTTAAAAAAGAAAACAAAAACTAACTGAAGCTACATTTTATGTTTACAAAACTAACTAAAACTATAATTATAGCGAAAACGTCCTTCGTTTTAGTCTTTGGTACCATTATTAATTGAATTCATGAGCCTTTGGGGATGATTTTAAATGTGATTTTTAGTAGATTTATTTTGATATAAACCGAAATAATGACGTTTGTCACACAGAAGTGATGTCATCTAGTAGCAGCCAATAGATAATTTTCCATTTTACTATGGTGTCTATTAAATATTGCGCACAAGTAATACTGTGGACTTTTTTATCAAATGAAAGCTAAGACTGAAACTAACTGAAACTAAACTTTTTTTTTAAATAAATAAAATTAATAAAAAAAAACTAACAGAACCAACCTGAAAACTAATTAAAACATACTAAATTGGAAAACAAAACTAAAAAACGAAATATAAAGTATATTAACCCTGCTCAGTATTATTATTTTATTTTATTTTATTTTTTTATTTTATTTTTTTTATTATTTTTTTTTATTTTTTTTTTCATTTTTTAAATTTTTTTTCTTTGTATCGCCACCCTCCCCACAATATCATACTAACTATCCTATCGTGACCTTCATATCGTGATCATACCGTATCGTGATGTTTGGATATATATCATTACATCCCTAACGATTCAATTCTTTTTTTTTTTTTTTTTTTTTTTTTTTTTTGAAAATGTTCATGGTTTACGATATGTCAGTTTCCATCCAGTCGTCATCATCCATATCCGTACACTTTACATTTGTGTCCACACTTTTGAATCTTAGTGTCTTATTGTACAACTGTGACTGTTTTATCTTTCTACCATTTAAAATTATATCTCTTTATAATCATTCAAAACTCCCTAAAACATGAACACTTGGGGTGCACCTTTACATTGAAAACAAATCTATAAATAAAATAATGCATCAAAAATAAAAGATGGGACATGTCGAATGTTCAGAATTGTTGTGCATGTGAAACTGTAACGTTTGGCCTCAAAAATAAATGTGCCGTGCGCCCCCTGATCCACAAACACCCATTCAAAAATTCACAAGCAGAATGGAATATCTACAAATGGCAAGTTATGACAAATGCACTGATGAAAACGCGTGTAAATCGCAGATGTTTATTTGTGGATCTCAAAAACACTTGAAAATCAAATATGTATTTTGTTTATTTATTGTGAAATCTCTCTCCAGCCTGTTTTTAGAACCCCAAAGAAAGACATTTGGCTCATTTGAGTCCTTATCACTCATTAGGCATCACATCAACACACAAATGTGCTACCGTGTGTGTGTGCCTTTTGGTTTCATTGCACTATTTATTTCTTTAAATTGTTTATACATGAATATTGTTCAATACAGTCCTGTTTTTCTTCATTGAAGTATATTATTTAGGCGTGAGGAACAAATAGAAGTGAAGTACCAACTGTATGTAAGTGCCGTTGTTTTCAGTGCCTCCGCTGGCTGTGCGTTGTAAATATTTGCGTTTTTTATTTTTTGTTTGTTTTTGTTTTTCTTTCCCTCCTAAGGCTGTTCCTGCCCCTGTGATGGAGCATCCCGTGCATGTGAAAGGCTTGGAGCCACTCACGACCTCGATGTTGGCCGCAGCACCGCTTGTGGACCAGAAGCAGCTTTTTGGTACGAGTCAGCAAACGCAACTCATTTAACAGGGGTGTGAATTGCCTAGTGCCTGACGATTCGATTCATATCACGATTCATAGGGCACGGTTCGATTCGATACCGATTAATCCCAATATGAATTTGTAAATCGATTGTTGCTTTTTTTTAACTCAAATTTAGAAAATACTATTCAGTAAACTTGTGCATGTACACTGTAAGATTTGTATGAAAATTTATTATTTATTGATCTGAAACTTCAGTCTTATAACTGTTAGCCACTGTATTGAACAAACAGGTTGTAATCTGTTTCATGTTTGAACAGCATTGAAATAAAATATTAAGGCTTAATGCTCCATTAATATAACATTCTTCCATGCTTAAGGTGTGAATCCTAACCCTAAGTAAGACGTTTTGTTGAATAGTTTTCCATCAAAAATGGATGTTTAAAAATCGATTCGGCTGCCTATTGAATCGATTCGAGAATTGCGAGCTGTAGTATCGCGATATATTGCCAAATCGATTTTTTTTTTTTAACACCCCTATCATTTAACAAGATGAGAAATTTGACTACAAGTCATTTTTATTCATACAGTATAGCATACCTACACAAATGACATCTTACAATATTCTGAAATATTGATGACAATAGATGGATTGACGTTAGCATGTTGCCGTGGCCTTCCATTTTCTCACCATGAAAATACAAAGTGGCGTGAATGGTTGCAATATTCATTTGCGGCATGTGGGTATGTTGTGTCCACGCTGTGACACAGGTGAGCGTCTATACCCGCTGATCCACGGCCTTCACCCAAACCTGGCTGGAAAAATCACCGGAATGCTGCTGGAGATTGACAACTCAGAGCTGCTGCGAATGCTGGAGTCACCAGAGTTGCTCCACTCCAAGGCAAAAACAACAACAACAACAAAAATCAGATTGGGCATTCCATCAATTCTCTTCTTGCTTGTTTTGAATCAGGTGGACGAGGCTATTGCCGTCTTACAAGCCCACCAGGCCAAGGTCTGCTCACCAAAAAAGTGAGGAATGCTTTCAGGTCAGCCATGTTGATGCTATTCAGTGGATAGATGCTATACTGCGCTCGATTGCGCAATTGTCTCGTATGTTTCACCTGTATCGAGTCGCAAATCCATAGACTGTAACATGACTTAAATTAGTCAGCCTGAGCTCAAAGCTGACACAAATCAAATGAGTGAAATATAAATGCAACTAATTATGTAGTTTTCTTTGCAGGTGGTGGGTGACGACTTTCTCAGAGGAGTGAAGTTAATTAAAAAAAAAAAAAAAAAAAAAAAAAGTTGAAAGAAAAGCAAAAATGTATGTTGGCTGTAACTAACAAAAGGAGTTGAAGCTGTTTTGTTCTTTTTTGCAATTTCTTTTGTTATAATATAAAGTTCACAATATAGGCATTAAACCTGTCTGGAGTCATTTCAACATGTTACAAGCAAACATCCATTGCTAACACTCAAGCAGCATCATGTAGCGTTTATCTAACCTGGCAATAGCCAGATTGATATTGCGCATCACTCAAGGGAGTTCTCCACAATATCCATCTGGAACTACTCCATGGTTAATTTGCTCGGGGAAAGGCGGACATTCTGTACAATACTTCGAGCTGATTGGCACAAACATTTACCAGTGTCAGGTTTACCTGTTTGACATGTATTAAGCACGACACAAAAAGGAGAGAAGCCACTCAGTTCAAGGCTTGCGAGGAGAGGAACTGACTGATACAATTAACTCCTGCACTCTCTGAAGAATACTCTCCTCATTGCTGAGTACGTGTGGTCAAGTTTGCAATCATTTCTTAACAGAAAACAGGCAGCCTCAGCAGACTGGCTCGAGCCATTCTGCTGCGTTAGATGTGGTTCTTAAGCTTCTTGAGCAAAGCATTCTTCATTGCATCAAATGTATGATAATTTATTCACAATTATTCCTACAATCAGCTAAAAAAAAGCATGAAGCGCCCCTCACTGTACAACATTCAACAAGGAAACGGTGAGTAATTCTGCGAGAACAGAATGAATTGCAGCGTCCATTCATCCTTGTTCGGTTTGTCCGTTTGCGTCGGCGCATGGCTTCCTGGTTTCGTCACAGCTGCATGTCCCGCCCCCAAACGCAATGTTGCTCTGTGATTGGTCCGAACGGTGGAAATCAACAGGCTCGGTACTAGATGTATTCTCGGGAGTTTGTGAATCCACAAATATCGCAAGAATACAAGCGTTTAGCCACGAGTGGCTCCAAATCCAGTATAGTAAAAGCCATAACAAATGACACTTTCACCCATTAAGGCCTTAGAGCGCCTGTCAAAGCATGCCTCGGGATTTAGAATCTGCCCCAAAAAAGTTTTCCTGTAAATTCAACAATATTGGCAAATGCTTATTGAGATCTCAGCTCCTGACGCAGATAGAAACATCATTCCAAAATCATTTTAGAGCTTACACCTGTGGTGTTTACGCAAACAAATGTATTATTATAAATCTTCCATATATATTCTTTTAAAAATTAACAACTGTCTCATCTGTGGGTACATTTACCTTCAACATGAGCGCAGTTGAAATAACCTCATAATTATTCGTCCATTCCGTTACAGAACCATCAAAATTTTCAACATCCTCGTCTGCAAACATATTTAATATGTTACTGTCGACTGGTTTCGAAGTTGTCAATTGCTGTCATTTATTTAATAACCGCGAATCTGCGTCAGCCATAAATGCCCAAATAAAATTCCAAGACATGACCCACGTCACCATGCCGTGTATATTCCGATGCTTTTCCTCGGCTAAGAGATCAAGAATTGGTTATTAAAAAAATAAATATCCACTTTCCTGCCTTTAAAGGTCGAAGAGTGCCAGAGCAGTCCTGCCTCTGGTAGAAATGCAGTAATGACATTTTATTTATAATCATTTAACGCATTTTCTTATTGTGCTTTGAGAATGTCATAATAGCTGTAAACTCATGTTACATTCATTTAAATTTTGGTTAAACTGTAATCTTGATCTCACATGAACAGAGCACATCAAGCAATTGACTTTTTCAAATAGTTTATTGAGAGCCTTCATACTAAAAATGAACTCATGGCTGTAAAAAGTTACAAAGCATTATTATTGTAGACATTGATGATACTTTTGGTTCTTAAGACCCATTGCTCCAAAACTATTTGTTTTCAATCTACAAGGACAAGGAAATGCACAGATGAGATGGGAATATTTAAAAGAACAGAACCTGCAGATTTCTTCAGTGGTAGTTTGACAGCACAAAGTTGAAAGCAAACTCAAAACCACCCTTTCCTTTTAAGGGCGTCCATATGAACTTGAGTCAATCAACTTCAACAAGGGCCTTTTTTTCCCAACCACATTTTAATCAATGCAAAGAAACGCTGACCATCACAAACACGCCTCACTATCGACGTGTTGGTGCGAGAAGCTGCTTTGCTGTTACTGAATCCGGGAAGAGGTTGTGGTATGTCGGTAAGGGAACGTAGGCCGCCTTGATCATTTTTCCTACAAGACAAAAAAAAAAAAAAGGAAACGCAGGTGTTGATGTGGAACAGTCATTTTGTTGCTCATAAATGCACACACCTGCAAACCAGCGTCCGTGCAGTGCGTTCACAGAGGCCATCGCTGCTGGAATAGAGGGGCACTTCACATACACATTACCCTGAAAACAAAACAAGTCGCGGTTCATTTGAGTCAGAACTGACGCCTACACAAACATTTGAAGAATGAAATATGGCTCTTGTTTCGGTTGAGTCGCGTAGTTCATCATTCAGAGTGAAATCTGGTCTTGTTTCACGTGAACACAAAGTTGATATTTGCAGGGAACAGTGACTTAACGTAATAATCGATATCAAACTGATTTTCATTTTTGAGCCCAATATTGAATTCATAAACGTCATGAATCGTTTATTTTAATATCTCTTTTTTTTTTTCCCCCCATATCCTCCTGACTACCAGGAAAAAAAAAATGTTTATTTTGATATTCCCCAATCTCTGTGAAGTAACTGGAATACTGCAAAAGAAATTTTTTATTTATTTTTATTTTTTAAGCTATGATGTGTCCATTCCAGCTGACATTTTTTTAAAACTTAAACGCTTGGCTCAAATACAGTTAAAATAATAGTTTACTCAATACTTTGTGTCCTTAAGAGTCTTACAGAAAACATGCCAACACCATTTTAAAGCCTAAATTTGTTCAATAAAAAGTGTTTCCAGTACACTTTTCCTCTTCCCTAAAAAGTGCTTGCACTGAGGGAAGCCATTTTCTTTTATGATGCAATCAAAGGTAGCAAAGCACCCCCCCTACACATTTGGTATCATTGGAAAGCTCTGAATGTCCTCTATAGAGCACAAAAGGAATTAATTCAAATCGTATGAAGTGGGTGGAGATATTCAGGTTTAAAAGGGTCCACTACAGAGGATAAATTTGAATTGCTGGTAGTCAGGAAGCTATATAAGAAAATAGATTTTTTTTTTTTTTTGTATCTTACCGTTTTCTTCAAATTTACTGTTCACATGACATTAAAATTACTCTCTTACATTTATGAAAGCCATTACTTATTGAACTTTAGGACAGTTCAGAATATTTTTTAATTGTATTTACAATTATTGAATTAGTATGAAAATATATTACGTGTAAACATTTTCTTGTTTTGTACCAAAAAAAATATTTAAAAAAATGATCGTCCTAATCATGATGAATATGTTCTTCATAATTGATCAGCCCTACCAAATAATCCAACAATTTGAAGATTTTTGTGCACCAATAGAAACATTCATTCATTCATTCTATCTGCTCTCTTGCAGCCGTTAGACAAACGAGTAACGCAAGAATGTCGTCACCTGAGCAGAGCTCTTGTCCACATAAATGTGAACGACTCCTCCATGCTTGGTACACTCCTCGATGACATCATCCTGGATCTCAATGGCCCAGCTGGGATCGTTTTCCCTAAGAAAAATGTAGCGGTAGGTAAACATTGCAATTATTTTGCAACATTTTGGAAATTGGGGGGTGGGGGGGCTTTAGCTTACGCTTGTGGGTTGAAGAGGTTGGACAACTGAAGGCAGTGAGTGGCCAGCGGCTGAGATGGAAGGTTCAACGCTTGGCTCGGTGCAGGAGCTGAAACGGCTGAACATTGAGCAAACGAATAAAAAAAACTCAAAAATAACTAGGGCCCGACCGATATCCTTTTTTTTTTTTTTTTTTTTTTAGGCAAATAGCGATTACTGGCAGAATAAAATGCCGATTAAAATGCCATTATTAAAAAATTTTTTTATATATATATATACACACATATACACATATACATACATATATATATATATATATATATATATATATATATATATATACACACATATACACATATATATACACATATACACATATATATACACACATATATACATATATATACACATATATACATATACACATATACATATATATATATACATATATATACACATACATACATATACATATATATATATATAAATATATAAATAATGCATAAAATGAAACCCTTCCCCAATTCCTTTTTAATGGGTGCCACTTACACACACACTATTAGGATTCTCTGCTTTGAATGACATGTCCATATCAACAAATTTCATCAAGTATACAAGGTTATGGTACAGATGTATGTGTCAATAATGAAACCAATCTTACTTGTTTACAACTGCTGTAAAGCATTAACCTTTTTGTACACACACACACACGTGTGTGGGGGTGTGTGTGTGACCGGCTCTGGCAAAAGGGTCCACATGTGCAAAAAAAAAAATCAAAATTGAGATACCTGCACTTAATTCCCTTTAAAATGATATATAATACACGGATGTAGCTAAAAATTTTGACGAAGTTACAGCAGTTTTAATGTTGGAAAATTGAAATTCCTAGTTTTGAGAAAAAGGGCTTTAAAGTTTTGGTACTTGCATCTTTCAAATGTCCATAGCAACCAGTACCTTAGGAAAAAGATATGAACCTGAAATTTTCAGGAACTGTTCATATATAGCAGAAGGTCAATTCCAATAGCAGGCAAGGTCATTGTCCGAGATTTGAACCCTTTCACCTTTTTGGAAGTTTGACCTCTCAAGAGATGAAATCAGCCTCAACTTTGAAGATGACAACATACAATTCATTTGCTGAGGCATCAGCCAAAGTTTGCTATTTTATTGTTGCTCCTTGTGGTATTTTCTTGTATAAATGAGGTCATATTACCACAGTGGGAAATTTGATTGCATAATTTTGTGTCAATTAAAAGATTATTTGCCATTTGATGTGGCCTGTGAAAAGTGCTTTATTGATAACTTATCATGGATGTGATGTCTCAAATGCTTTCGAAAATGAATGAAATGAAAATGTTTTTGTTTTGTTTTGTCCCACCACCCCACCCCAAGTAATACACGAGGGACACTAAACTATTGTATTTCCACGTCAGTATAGCCTGTGTGCATTTTAGGGCGGGGTGTCACACTGTGACTCTTTTGAGAGGACCATTTTCCATCGTCAAGTTAAATATTTCATAACTCATTTTTATGTTCATGTCATCCCATTTAAAAGAGCATAAAATGAAAATGTGTGGCGATATTTGCGACATATGCAGGCACTTTTTTTTTTTGACGCAACGAAGAAGCGGGGTCGTATGAAATAGACAACATCGACAAGCGACCAAACCATTACATTAGTATTTCCGACATTATTACATTAGTCTACATTCCATACAAGGCACTGATGCATGTCACAACTTTTAATTCCATCCAGACATGGTCTGACTGAGTGAAGGAGCAGGGTAGCCCGCTTCCGCGAGCTTGCGCCGCGGGGGTATCAGTCGCGGCTGCATCCCTCGCCCGAGTTCGACATGGTTTAGTCAAGTGTGTGAATTTAGTCATTTGAATTAAAAGTATACAACGATTCATTAAGAAAACGATCCTGGAGAATATCTCTGTCTGTTTGGATGACAATTCGCCGGTAACCGGACCTATGACAATTTCGCTTCTACTCCATTAGGTAGGTTGGATGACTGTTCACGTTCATGCTGAATTATGTTTCAACTTTTTTTGGTTGCTATGTCCATCCATCCATCCATTAGCAGATTTGCTTATCCTCACAATATTTATATAAATCAGGAGTGAATTACGTCCGAGGCTAGGAAAGTAAGGTTGTTTTTAAAAAGATGCACAAGAGGCAATGCTAGCTAGCTAGCAGGCTAAAAACACGCCCCCTAGTTACGAGGCATACTGTCTAATAATTGCTTATTTTCATACACTTCTATTACAATTTTGACTTTTGTGCTGCTTGGAAATGAAACTAGAGACCTCAAGGAAGCTATTTGTGGAGAAATCTCAAAATGGACCAAAAATGTCCAACTGTCTAATATTGCCCATATCTCTAGATTGAGCCTCCCGACATGCTTTTGCTGGAGCGGGTCACATATATATTTTGATCTTGTGTTATTTTCACAAGTCTTGGGCTACTGGGCTAAACCTTGGGACCTCTGGGATTGTATTTCCTGCCATGTTATGTGGAAATGTGGGAAAAAAATAAATAAAATCCTTGGATGTTTGCATCCTTGAATTTTGAGAAAAGAAAGTCTTGTAATGCTTGAAATATCAACTTTATAATATATTACTTGAAAGGGCAATGACAAAGTAAAAACAATAAGAAAGTGAAATATGAATACAATAAACTAAAGCAATAGTAACTGAAAAAAATGACCAAAAAACAGTTAAGAACAAATACTGACTGTTCATGTGCCTTTTGCCCTCTTGGAGGCAGTGTGGTTCTGTGCATCCATTGAGTACACACTTAAAGTGAGGACACAAGAAAGTTGCGCCTTAGCGTGGTGTTCTCATCTGTGGGTATAAAACACTCCCGAAGTCGATGCCAACTTCCTGTTAGCTAGGGCTGGGTATTGCCGCCAATCTCACGATATGATACGTATCACGATACAGGGTTCATGATACGATACGTATTGCGATACATATGTATCCCAATACTTGATCTTCAAGGCCATACTTGTCCCGATGTATTACATTACATTTCTTGCATTTTATAATAACAGTCAAATGTATACCGAAAGTTATGCTGACTGACAAAAATATTTTTGTTAGCAGCTCTTCTGGTTCACCACCAAGCGGCATGCCTGGTCTAAATGTGCACGCACTGCAGACCAAGGAACAGCTTTCACAGACACACCAGGAAACTTTATTATTTGGCATGAGCCGATATGAGCAAAAATATCAAAGAATTACAATTACAGCTCTAAAATGTGCTTATTTGAAATATTTGGGGAAATAAAAACATTTCTTTTCATGTAACACGTTTTTAAACAAAATATAGGAAAATTGGTACATTAAGACACGTGCCATGTTAAGTTTATAAGTAAATAAATGTTGATATTCTTCCTCTGCTTTCATTTTTCCTAGCAAGACACAGTGTCCAATCACTGGTGAGCTATTTTTGTATTAATTGAAGGCAATTAACTTCAAAGACGCTGCTGGTTTTTATTTTTTTAGGTACAATGCAAGCTGCAAAGTCAAACGTTAGCTGCCTATTTAAAGTTAACGGGCAATATCGATTCTGACGCCTGTGTATCGATACGTGTATAACAATGAGGGCCGCAACGATATATTGCCGTATCGATTTTTGGAGCACACCCCAACTGTTAGCATTGGCTAACTTCCTGTTATCGCTACGCTATCAATCCATACATTTATTTTCTTAACCGCTTACGCATCACAGGGGTTGCAGGGGTGCTGGAGCCTATCCCAGCCAGCTTCGGGCAGTAGGCAGTAGGTACACCCACAACTGGTTGTCAGCCAATCGCAGGGCACACAGAGACGAACAACCATGCTACGCAAGCAGAATGGTGAATTCAGGGTACTTTCAAAAGCGTCGGAAACTTCAGTTTTCTTCAATAATGTTTTAAGGGGAAAATAATCGTCCATTTGGCCGATGTTTGATGGCCGAATAACGACCAATTATAAATCGTTGGCCGATTAATCGGTCGGGCCCTAAAAATAATACGACAAAAGCAATTTTCGGCACTTACCTGCCGAGGTGTTTCCATAAGATCCCGAGGCAGTCATCTGTAGCGCTTGCTGAGCGGCCGGGGGAATCTTCAGACCCGTTCCTGCGGGACCAAAACACGTCATCAGGCTCAATGCCACAAGCAAAAACAGCGAAATGTACGTGTTGCTCCAAACCTTCGGCGAGGCGCGCCATGAGCTGCAGTCGGCCGGTGGTGCCGAGGTCGATGCCGGTGCGTTCCAGCTCGTCGTTGTCCAGGAAGGAGCTGGCCGTGGATGCGTCTGAACGCTCGGTGACGTGGCCCACTTTCATGGGCCGCCCGGCCAGCTCAAAGCCGTTCAGTTGCTCAAGGGCCTTTTTTGCGCACTCGGCATCCGCAAACTTGAAAAATCAAGCCGATAAGAATCATCACGCCACAAACACATACATTCATGAAATTTGTGAGACACTGATGTGGGTCTCACATGTTCTTTTAATTTAAAATACAGCAAATAGCTTTGTTTTAAAATTTTAACAAAAAAAGTAAATACAGGGAGTCCTCAAGTTATGTCGGAGTTCCGTTCCTACTAGGGGTGGGAATCTCTGACATGAGGCCGATTCGATATGTATCTCGATACACAGGTTGCGATCGATTGAAAAACGATTATCTTTCAGAACAGATCGGTTCGATACGGTCCGATTAAGTTTGGGAACGATACAATTTTCGATTCGATACGATTCATTTCAATATTCAAAACTTATAGTGACATTTGCTGCTTGTAGACGTTAATCTTAAAACACTACAAATTTTTCCAAATGTGTTCAAAAACTACAACAAAAATGTCTTCTATATTTTCATATATTGAATTAATTATTTAAATAGACCGCAAGAAAGGGCTGGGCAATATGACTGAAAAATGTATCAGTTTAAATATTTATTAGTCATTAGTTATTGACAGTTGTAATTTTTTTTGTTTTTGTTTTCAAAATTAGGATCAGGAAAACAAAAGGCTGATAATTCAATTTGAAATTAAATATTTAACCTTTAAAAAAAAAAAAAGACACCAACACAATCAAACAGAATATGTGCACAGTGTGAAGTATTTCAGAAACACAAATTTAAGACATGAAATAAACCTACCGTCCGGCCAAAAGAAATATGAAGCCACCTTAAGGAACAATAAATCTATCAAACACATTTTAACCACTTAATATATCCAAAAATATTTCCAAAAGTGCCCTTCCCTTTTTATCAACAATTGTTTTTGTACAACAACAATTGCATCAACAATTTGTTTTTAAATATTTTTGTTTTTCTTTTGCCATGACATTCATTTTTGGTTTAGGTACGACATTTTTTATTTTTATTTTTTTTATCTGAGATCTGAGACACGATGATGACCACGGAATCACTACTGTTCATGTTTTGTTTTTTTTTTCCTTTGGGCTGTCGTTCATTTTGAGTTTGATGACGTAATTGCGGGCCCGTCTCAGTTCCCTGCTGCTCATGCTAGTTGTGTACATGACAGGGAGCC